>NC_092815.1:138443031-138723031 GCF_023375885.2 Dermacentor andersoni
CATTAAGCCACACACGCATGCGTCGACAAGCGATGTGAAACGCCCTTATGAATTAGCATAAAAAATTGGTTGTCCGTTGTCACGGACAGACGATCTTATACACCCCTGGCACGCGCAGGTTTCGGCCAGCCCCAAACCACGGTCTAGTCCGGGTTCTAGCTTTCATGTCCCCGTTGCCGCTTTGGTGTCCAGGAGGCGCCGCAAATAATGTGAAATACTGACACATTGTTACAACTAATAAAAAACACGACTAAATAAATATAATTACGTCCAGCCGCCAACTTATAAAGCTAAGTTCAGCACTACCGCGCCTCGATTCTGCAACACCAGTCAGAACTTTGCCGGGCCCTCTAAAAAACACAATTGAGGGCGCATTGTTTTGCCGCTTTTGCGCGTTCCTATTTTACGCGGAATGATGAGACCTGCTGCAATCTTCATCGCATAGCCTCGGGATTCTTCCGTTGACGTTCTTGTGCAGGATCGCTCGCAAAAGGCGCGGCGTTCATTGCTATACATTTAACTTTAGAGAAAACCTCACACAGAAGCGTCCACATGGATGTGACTTAAGACCTCGAGGTGCTTCCAACCACGGAGCACGTGGGTATGATTATAATCACCTGGTGTTGCCTGCCATCTAAGTCACCCTGCAAGAAACGAAGGTCTAGATATCGCTATAGTTAGAAGCGCATCTCGGCATGCCTTATTTACGACCGTTTTCGGTGAAATCAATGAAGTTACTTCCCATGCGGCAGTGAAAGGTTTCTCGTGTGATTTCGCTTTGAGTTGCTCCGTTCACAGAAGCCGGCTCCTCACACAGGTTCAACCTTGTGTGCATGATTTTTCTTTTGTCTGTTTATGTGTGTGTGTGTGAAATAAAAGCTGGTGAAGCATAAATTAGGTGTTTGGTGCTTTCCGTGAGTTTCGGTTTTCTGGTTGGCAACTACTCAAGTTGGCAAGTGCAGCTGCTGGACATGAGACAGTTGGTCCAAATGAGCTTTGACTTTATATCTTACCATGTTTAGAGCAGTAGAAAATTGGAAGTGGAAGAAAGTGCTGTTACACACACACACGCGCACATGTATGTGTATGGGCGTAATATACTCACACACACACACTTTTTATACTTTGGCACTGCTATGCTAACGGTGAAAAGGTAGACAAAACCCAGGGCACTACGCCGACCAAAGGAAAATATAATAGAAAAGAAGACGTTTCGGCTCACACACGGGAGCCTTGTTCACCGGTAAAACAAACGTGTTCTTTTTTAAATTTTACTTTGGTCGGCGTAGTGCCCTGGATTTCGTCTACCTTTTCACCATGTTTCATCCCGACCAGATGGGCTTCCATCAAACATTGAACTTCACTATGCTAATCCATTACCAGAATAATATGCCTAGATGACAAAGTGTTAGTCATCTCATTTGCCTTGTCCTGGGCCGTTCCGCCGTCACAAAACTTTGCAATGCTGTTAACATGGTTTAAGTTGAACTGGTGCCTTGAATATGTGCGATGCAATGCTAATGCATTTTGTTCAACTCCGATTTCTCAATAAAGTGCTACTGAATTTTTTTATTGTCCCTTGCGTTGCTCCCTACCATGAATCTATGATTTTGGTTTATACGGTTTTTCGTGCTCGCCACAGGCACCGACATTTTTCCGACAGGAGTCTGCGTTTGTGCTTTACCACTTTTGGTGGATGGTGCAGACCTGGTTCTGTGTAGTTTGGCTTTTTCGCACTGTTACTCTTTGTGCGGCAACCGAAAATTTCGCAGGTCGGCATGATCGCAATACGAGAAGCACCATCGGATTAACAATGCAGCAGCGATACAGCTCGCTATAGCAGCGCGAGCAGGCAGGTACCTACGAATAGTGAGCATGCTCGCTGAAGGAACCGGAAATGACGCACATGCAAATTATGTAGTTTGTGTATTTATTAGCCTATATTGCTGCCCTATTACATGGCTGTAGCAAGAGGGGGTACCATAAATTAGTATACAGGCAAGTTAACATCAACAATAGAAGAAGTCAACATATTCGAGAAGTACTCTTAGGGTTACTAAAAACTCATTTATTTGCAAAGATCGATTAGCAGGCACGTACCCAGCATTTATTATCAGGGGGGGGGGGGGGGGGCACTCAAGGTAACTTTTATTCAAATGAGGGGGGGGTTACCTTTACTAGTATAAATGTGAATAATGCCCACCATTCGGCATAAGGACACATAAAACTGCAAAAGAGAATTGAAGTAAGGTGCATCTTACAGATACGCCTGTCAGATACACCGACACTTTACTTGGCAAACAAGCAACAACACCAAATGGACTAGCGCACGAAAGAGGCGCAGGAAGAACACTGCCAGAAAGACGACGACGAACGCGCAAGCATACGTGCGTTTGATGGGCTCCTTTGACTACGGCCGCTCGAGCACAAGTTGGATTCGACGGTTTTGGTTTCTAGCTGGAATCGACAGCACTCGACGAACGGACACCGACGATATCAATTTTTCCAAGGTGGGCCCTCGTTTTTTCACGATTTTTGAAACTTTGAAATGTTCGACGTGCTGCATAGTGAGCTAAGTCTAAGGTTCGACATAGCGGCGAGAAGCCACCGGCGGCGGCGGAGGCTCAGCTCGGAGACTATGATGGAGACCGTAGAAGGTACGGAGATCGATCTGGAAGAATTGAACGTGCCGGGGCAATGGTACCTTAGAAAGAAGAAATGGAAAGCGGCCCCCCTAGTGAACAACGAGGCACGCCATATGGAACGGCAGCGAGCCGCCGAGAAGCTCGCAGGGAGGAAGATGGCAGCAAAGTCGGTTGAAGGGCAACTTGCCCGACTTCCGGACGGCGCCAAGAAAATAGTTAAGAGGCCGTACGTCTGGTGAAATATGGAAGTACGTATTTGGCAAACGTGGCTGGCGTCAGCCCAGACGCCGCCGGAGAGGACGTCATCTCGATGAATGTGAAGCAACATTCTATTGTCGTCGTCAGCGCAGAAAGGAAGCAAAAGTACGCCGACTTGAAGCTCCTCGTGTTCTAAGGGGAAAAGATCGAAATGACTACGTACGTCGCTATGCCGGAGGACTGCGGGAAAGGCATTGTGCATGAAGTCCCTTTGTCCTTCTCGGACGCAGATATATTGAAAAGGCTGCAAATCTACAGGAATCCTCCGTTCCTGGAATGAGACGACTCGGAAGAACGTCGTCAGTTTTAATACTGTTCGAAGACAAAGGCCGCGGTGGGTGCGACTCGCGCCCATGGCGCAACGCTGCGTAATCTACCGCAAGAAGAACGAAGTTTGTAACGCCTGTGGGCGGCTCGGACAGCGCTAGGACGTCTGCCCAGGCCCCGCAAATGTGAAATGTCGTGGCTGTGGCATGAAGCAACCACCACAAGACCATTTATGTGAACCCATGTGCCAAATGTGCGGGAAAGGACACCCGCTCGGTGACAGAAAATGTAGAGAACTGTACCGTGTTCCTTACGAGGTGAAGAGGCAGTGGGAACGAAAGATCAACATGCTAGAGCAGCAGCAGCAAGCCGGAGCGACTGCCGAGGTGAATCCCCGGCGTCGTTCCGAGGTCAGGCGCGGGAACGAGGACTTTCGCGTCAGAACTGACTCCTTCCCGAGGCTGGAGGAGACAACCGGAGGGCACCAGCAGCGTGGCCGTTCGCGCTCCCGCACCAGGGGGCGTTCCGGATCCAGACAAAGGGGGAGATCGAGCTCCAGAGACCCGACGCGCCCATGGACGCAGAAGCAGAAGCATGGCAGTGGGATTTCCCACGTAAAAGATAAGGAGGATGAGGAGATCGATAAAATACAGAAAGAGGTTGGGGAGCTTAAAGAGGTCATTAATAAGCTTACTCAAGAATTGCATAGACCAAGATTGCAGGCGTGTACGAGGTCTCCCTCCCCCCACAACGCGCAACCAAAATTGGCATCGAAACCAACCGGCCCGGCTCCTAAGGCTGCGACTCCCATACAGCCTGCGGCACCGGAGGAGGAAAAGATGATTATCGAATCGGTTAGACCAATGAAACGCAAAGGGGAAGACGCTGATCCGTTGGTGCCACTAAAGAAAATATTAGAAGCCGAAATCGAAGCTAAATTCGATTCTTTCATGGCCCAAATTATGGGAGGAATACAGCAGACTCAAAGCCAGATCCAAGCCCTTACGGGTGAAGTACAAAAGCAAAGGGCAGGATTAGTAGCCATCCGGGAATGGCAACTAAAAGCGGAGGAACAACTTGACCAGCTCCAACGTGGCCAGAGACGTGCCTAGTGAGTTATTAATTTGGCAGAGGAACTGTCGCGGCTCCCAATGCAAGCGGGAGTTAGTGCAACAATACTTGACGCTATTAGATGAGGAACCGCTAGCTATAGCCCTGCAGGAGACGGGCAAAGCAGCACAACTCTGGGGATACCAAGCTTTTTCAAGTGACAGAGGTGCGAAATCTTGCGTCACAACGTTGATTAAGAATAATATTGCAGCAATCGAGCACGAAATCAACTCGAGAGACATTGAGGCAGTGCTACTGGAAATTCTTACGCGACGAAAAGAGGAACCAAGCTTGTTCCTATTAAACTTGTACAGTACTCCACAGCAGAGAAAGGTGAGATTCAGGGCCCTCTTTCGCAAAGCTGTTCAGACAGCCAGGATTAACCCCTTGCTAATAGTCGGTGACTTAAATGCGGCGCACCGGGAAATGGGGTTACGCTAAACAAGATCCAAAAGGCAGGCAGCTATGGGAACACGCGCACGAGCTAGGACTCACCCTACACACGGACCCTAGTAGTCTGACATGGGCGGGTAACAGCGTGTGCGCAGACACCTCCCCTGAGCTGACATTCTCCAAAAATGTGACAGATCTGAATTGGAAAAACTCGGAGCACAATTTCGGAAGTGATCATTTCCTTCTGGTACCCGTCCTCGACACTACCTATCCCAACAATCAAATTTTGAATAGCGCTGTTCATGTGCGAGCTACGTGAACAATTAGTTCCCCTTGGAACGCTCCTTGAAACCGAAATTGGCTGGTAAAAGAGCGCCTGTGTCGTCGATGTCACCGCCCCACAGCCTTTCGTCACGTCTCCAAGGTCACCGCTGGTCCGGCCCCACGAGCAGCTTGCGTTATCTCCTTGCTGTCTGCGGCGTTGGCCTAGAGCTTCAATGCCGGCGGGCCGCAAAATTCGTCATTCCGTTGGCGCCACGTTGCCGCTGTAGAGCCGACCCCACTCTTTGGGCTTTCAGATACTTCAGGCACGACGTCATATCAGTCTGTACCGTCGACCATATGATATTCCTTTCTTTTTTTTTTTGCCCGTCACTCGGTGAGTTATGTTCCCATCTGTTTTAGTATACGCGTTTTTACTTGCAGAACTCACGCGCATGTTTGAGACAGCTTTTGCAGAGAAACTGAATTATGACTAAACGTTGTTCTCATTCAAAAGCCTGAAACAGCATTTTGTCGGTTGAAGTGCACACGTGGCGCCGAACGGAATGACGAAGGATCGGATACGTGGACCGATCCCGACGGTAGTGCAATGCCGGGCCGACCCACGGCGGAGGTGATGGAGGCATTCAGCACTCCCCATGCGTGGGCCCATCCCGAAGATCCCTAAGGGTGCTTTACAGGTTCCCGAGCCCACGGAGGTTGTGCCTTTGAGCTTGGATCGTTTCTGCATTATCACCAGGATCGGCCTGCATGATGATTTTTTCTGTTGACGGACACCGAAAAATCTAAGGAAGGTTAGTGGTATACAGCTTTCGCTGTAAATGGCAGCGAAATGTTGACCGCCGAATAGATTTGTCGGTGCTTTAGGAATGTGTGTGAGGAGTGGTGGGCTGGGCGGAGAGCCCCCCCCCCCCCCCCTCCCCTGGGTACGTGCCTGTTATGTACCATTTAAAGCGTATGCGTGTGTGCGTGAACGATGCGGTCGTGCCAGTACCAGCATGCCGTCTGGCAGCAGTATACTTTCCTTTTCATTCGGTTGTGATGCTTGCAAAAGTTAACCATAGCAGTGGAATTACGATTATTTTTCCACTGCTGTTCTTGCAGCCTGTGGTGAGTCAGCGGCTGCCCAGCTGCTAACGTCAATGTGCCGAGATGAGCTGGAGGCTCCGCTGTCACCGGAGAGCCCGCTCTCTACCCACACTGGGCAGATGTCTGCAGACATGCAAAATTCAGACACAGATGATGATGCTGCGATGGTACAACACCCACAACGAGAGCTACCGCGAATGCGGAAGAGGCAGCGTGTTAGGAACGCTCCGAAAGGTGAGTGACAGTGCTGCATACAATGAATTTCTTGTGTGGTGCTTTTGCGTAGAACATTATGTAGAGCTTTACGACATTATTACACATAGGGTGCCTTTATGTACGGCATTAAAGTAGAAGGACTTCCCAGTCTCCCTGTAGTCCTCTAGCATCTCCAATGGTCTATGTGCAACATCCGCCGGTTAATCGCCACATATAACTTCCACTTGCACTCAAACGGGATGACTTTCTGAAGGATTTGCTCTCTCAAATCCGTCACATATGCAAGTGGGGTGATATCAGTGCACTCATGAATGAGCCACCTGCCTGTGAACCCGGTAGGGCTCCCAACTGAAATATTTTTGGGGCACGAGTGCACTGTACGAATACTGTTAGTGAAAGGTTAGAAACCGAGAGAAAAGTAGGCCAACAGCAAAATAACATAGACGTGTGAGTGTACTGTTCAGCTACTGCCTTGGTATTTTACGTTGCAGCTAGATGCACAGTTGATTAGTAATGGTAGACATAATCAGTCCTTCTTTGTTGTACTTTTTGTTTGGTTTGTTCTAATTAACAGTTACACATATTTTATTCATGTTTCAGTAATATTCATATTTAAGCGTTGCTATCTATGTTCATGCTACCTGTTTTGTATTGTTTGTACATGTTTCTTCAATTATCAATATAATTTAGTCATAACAGCAAGTGTGCAAACGTGAATAATGCAGATATGTCAACCTGTGAGTAACAAAATGCATTTAAATGCATATCTGTCATTAGCTCTGGCCTTTGCACTTCAGAGTTTATGCCTGTACTATCTGGCACGATACCTTTAGCTTGGCTGTTTCAAGCTAGAAATAAGAGTAAACATGCATATTTAACAAGATATGGTAACATCACCAAAAAATGAATACAAAGGACCAGCAGGCACCATGAAGGGTAGACTTTCAGCTGAAGTTTAGTGCATGCACCATATATATGACGAGCAGACAGATGTGCAATTTAATGCAGGGTTTTTTTTTTTCACTTACAACATGTGCACCTTAACAGCTGAGAAACAAGCTTGATATTAGTTTCTCTATGACAGGATACCTTGCATGAGACGAGACGTGCAGAACAAAGCGGCCTGCTGAACCTTGCACTCGTTGCACCCACTCGGTATGTAGTATGCTCTGGGTTCCAACTGCATGCAACCACAAACTCCTACACACTACTGAACATGTAATAGTTCTTAGTTGTATTCATGTCAACAATGCTAACTTTACCATACAAATGAGCCTTCACAAGTCGCAGCATATAGCTTTGCATGTATAACCTTACTGTAGCATGCAAAATCGCACAACTCGGCCTACAAGCAATTTACACAAGAGAATCGGTATAGTTTTCACATGGCATCACCAGATGTACATGTATTTTTCACGTTGTTGCATGTGTACTTCCTTAGCAAACAGCGATGCATACCTGGAAAATATCTACAAAGATTCCACAGCCACCTTAATTCTACACAAGAAAAGCAGCAAGATGCCTATAAAGAAACTGGTCAGACAGGGAGACACAATATCTCCAATGCTATTCACTGCATCCTTGGAAGAAGTATTCACGCTAATAAACTGGGAAGGTTTAGGAGTAAGGATCAACGGCGATTAACTCAGCAACCTTAGGTTTGCCGATGACATTGTTCTATTCAGCAACACTGCGGACAAGTTACAACAAATGATTGAGGACCTTAACAGGGAGAGTGTAAGAGTGGGGTTGAAGATTAGTACGCAGAATACAAAGATAATGATAAATAGCCGGCCAAGGGAACAAGAGTTCAAGATTGCAAGTCCGCCTCTAGAGTCTGTGAAGAAGCATGTTTACCTAGGTTAACTAATTACAGGGAACCCTTACCATGAGAAGGAAACTCACAGAATAGAAATGGGTTGGATCGCATACGGCAGACATCGTGAGCTCCTGACTGGGAGCTTACCGTTATCATTGAAAAGGAAAGTATACAATCAGTACATTTTACCGGTGCTGACAAGAAGCGTGAGAACCGCGCAAAGAGCGATGGAACGAAGAATGCTAGGCATAACTTTAAGAGACAGAAAGAGAGCGGTTTGGATCAGAGCGCAAACGGGTAGACATTCTAATAGACATTATGAGAAAAAAATGGCACTGGGCAAGTCATGTAATGCGCCGTTTAGATAACCGTTGGACCATTAGGTTTACAGAATGAGTTCCTAGAGAAAGGAAACGCAGTCGAGCACGGCAGAAGACTAGGTGGTGCGACGAAATCAGGAAATTTACGGGTGCTAGTTGGAATCGGTTGGCGCAGGACAGGGGTAATTGGAGATCGCGGCGAGGGGCCTTCGTCCTGCAGTGGACATAAAATAGGCTGATGATGATGATGACCTTACAAACACAATGTAGAGTCTTTGACAACGGTGTCGAGACCAAAAGGGGCAGCTTTTAAGTCAATCACAGCTCCTGCAGCAGCCAGGCAGGATAAGCATTCTTCTCACCCTGGCCCTTGTAAAGCTCTGGATCTTCTGCAATGTTGCTTAATGGCTCAAGAGGCATCACTGAGAATGTGCACCGCTCCACGGCGGCCCTGTTGGCTAGACAGTTTTGACACGTGCTGTGCATAGTGATTGCTCCTGTGTGTACAGGTACATGCCAGCTCTTGGTCTGTTGCTGTGTAATATTCTCAAGCATAAGTGTAAAGTGTGCTGTAGACGAGACATTTATTCAAAGAGTATATTTATAACATGACTGTTACTGGCTAGATACTGTAATAACCTTTGCACTCCAGGTGAAAGCAGAAATGTTTCCCGTTGTTGTCCTCACAGGAATTCAAGGGCTTCAAGCCATGGGCCTGGAGCCATGGGCCCGACGTGAAGATTATGAATTTACATTGAAGAAGGAGCAGGTCGCAATACAGAAACGACAACTGGAACTGGACGAGAAAAAGTTGGCATTGGAAGAAAGGACAGTTGCCCTGGAGGAGGAGCAGCATGGCTTGCAAATTCAAACTTTGAAAGAACAACACAATCAGCTGTTCGAGCGCATGGAGCGCATTGAGAATATTTTGAAGGACAGAATTACTGGGCTGAATGCTATCTAAATAATTTCTTGTAATCATAGATGCACATGTCAATTTAATGGAGTACTAGAAGACACAGACATGCAGTTAATATCCTAAACATACCTAAACAGCTTGACATAGCTTGCTGTCAGTCACGATTGCTTGCTCAGGGAGGATGGTATTGGGTAAATCACATGGGTGAAGGCTGTTTCCAACTTTCCATATGTTTTTTTTTTTGTAACAGCCACTTTTTTCGTGTTCATTCCTCAAAGAAAACAGACTCAATTTGCTCAACTATCTTCTGCTGTTTATTATGATTGCTCCAAGTACTCAATAAAAGAAACTTGATAGTTTGGCCTGTGTTACATAACAATGCAATAAAAGAAGCAATATTTTAAGAGCAACTTTCGTTGTTGTGAATTGAACTGAAGTTCCATGCGACCGCCGCGGAGGCTCAGTGGCTGTGGTGCTCGGCTGCTGACCCGTGTGAGTGATGTGATGGTGCTTGGCCCAGTTGGTGTGGGTTGCTACAGATGGCGCAACGTGACCTGCACAGCAAGTAGCCGCACCGACATCGTCACCTGCCTTGTCCTGCTACCGTTTCCGGGAGCCTCGCTTGTTTCTGCTGTTTTCCCGCGATGGGCGAGTCAGTCAAGCCATTGCCGCTGGAGTGATCAGTCGGTGTGTTAAATGTAACCTTAACCCGCATTAAACTGTTACCCTGCTATGCGAGTCTTCCTGCGTTCAGCCCAAGCCTCACACCCGAAAAACGCTGGTTTGATCCCGGACGTGGCGATCACATTTCAATGGAGGCGAGATGCTAGAAGCCAGTGTTCTGTGCGATGTCAGTGCACGTTAATTACGGCATCCCTCATAGCCTGAGTCGCTTTGGGACGTTAAACCACACAAACCAAACCAATCAAGTTCCATGCTACTGAGTTTATTATGTGCTAACTGGTATGTAATGGTGTCGTGGACAAAGGTATGTTTCCAAGCACGGTGGCTCAAGCCGAAAGTACTGTGACACTTGAGAGACATACATAGATGTGTGGCACTTTGCGAGAATTGCACTGACCCTGTACATGTGGGGGGAAGTTTTGCCGACGGAGCATTTGATTTTTTCTGAAATAGAGAAACGCAAACAGCCATGCGATCTTCCCAAAGCCCCATTCGACAACTTGCCTTACTTTGCTCCTTTCCCTATTAAAGGCTCCGTGACGTGCAGTTATCCTCACTCCACCATAGGACTTTAGCAACAGTGGTCTCAATGGGTAAGCACGGTCCCCGTAGAGGCAGTAGTTGTGCCCTTGCACTAGCTTCTCCAGCTTCTCGTACGTTTTGTTTTTCCGCAGGATACCTAAGAGACCTGAAAGCAAAAACGGGGGTAAAGGTACTGTATTTTTTATTCCTCCTCACTAGTACAAAAGCCAGTTGTACTGATGCCATGCCAATCAACGCTAAACACGAAACTCGCCAGCATCATGTCGGCTACCGAAGAACGGCCCCCTGCTGAGTTGGCAAATGATGCCATTTGGGCACATGATAGATTGGTATTTCACGGAGTGAACACGTTTGTGCCCAGAGAAAAAAGTTTTGACTGGTCGATGGCCTACAGATAGCCCTGGCGGTTCCATCTATGAACCCCCAGCAGTTGTAGAGGGGGGGCTCCTTTGGAATGTATGGCCTACAAACCAAATATCGGTAATGACAGTCGAAGAAATTTGAATGAATTGCTTACCTGAGCGAACATGTCAATTGTAGGCAGATCAACCCAGGTGTGGTTGTTCATGTCTTTTAAGAGGTGAGCGAACTTGTCTTGGATGTGCGAGAGTACATAGCTAGTCACTGAGGAGATCAATGAGTAGTGCTGGCCGAAAAGATGCTCCGACTCGCAGAGCCTCTTAGGGAAAGACAAGCAGCGCTGTGTGATGCAGAGGGCTTCATCTCCGGGGACGAGCACACTACGGTGTTTAGATGACATCGGGCACAAGAAGAGCACTTTGTAGTCTCCTGATATCAGCCTTTTCAAAATGAAAATATGACCGAAAAAGCCCACTGTCCACTGTGTCGATGTTAAGGTATCCGCCCACCGAAAGCGAATCTCGCCGCGCCACAGAAAACAGTTCCGTGACTACAGGGTCTTCGATGTCATGCCACGTCAGCTGACTCAATAAGAGTGAATTTTGCAGCACACTTTTCTTGTTTGCCATGACGCCGGCCTAAAACCACTGCAGCAAAAAACTCGCAAACGCAACGAGGTGCACGACTAGAGCATGACTATGGCACAACCACTTTCTGGCCCGGCGTTGGCTCGCAACTGTGCTCTGTAACAAAAATAACGAACCTTGCTTCAATAACAATGTAAGACTTTCCTTTTATGTGTTATAAAATGTTTACGAGAGAAGATATTCCTTCCTTGTGCGGCAGAACAGTAAAAATATGTTTTTATAACTGTAGTTTCATCTTGTGCAACCAAGGGATTCTACATGCAACCCGGCATTTTCTCCGCTTAGCTAAAATGCAATTTTGTAGCCAACGCTCCGGTTAGGCTGAGTGGGCAACGCGAGCGGAATGGAAGTGCAAATGCGCTCCGCTAAAACGCTCTAGTAGACAGTTTTAGCAGAACATTTTTGACGGTCCGCTCCGCTCAGCGGGCTAGCAGAAGTGCGCATGCGCGACGCGTTCAGCCGTGAGCGGGCGAGCAGACGGGAGCCCCCTCTCCACTAGAAAGCCCTCTCAGCGGAGCGTGTCAAGCGGATCTAGCGATAACAAAATGGCTGCCCCCAGTGCTGCTGGCCCGTCACGAGCTCGTTTGAATCGCGATGCGTAAAGCGCAGACGTAGAATACACTTCAGGAGACATGAAGATCTTCTACTTCGGGAGGTTGTAGCCATAAACCCGTTTCAAAACCCTGACACGTGGGAAACTCTTCAGACCAACGTGATCGCGGCGCTGCACAAGGAAGTCATGCTTCGTGCGATAAAAGATCGCGTGGAGCTACTGGTCGGCTACTTTAGACAGGACGACCGAGAGAACCTGCGGAAATGACTTTTCTTATTTGTGTACAGATTGCTGTTGATTCTGCGTTGCCTCTAGCAGAAAAAAAACCCGTAGAATTGTTCCCACGCTCGGCCTACTATTTGTTTTTAGGTCCGCCACCGAGGAGCAGTACGAGCTGCAGCAGCTGCTACAAGAAGTGTCCGACTTGGCGCGGGAGTTCAATTGTATCATGGATATAAAACCCAGAAAACGAAAAGGGGCCGCAGAGGTGCAACGGCAGCAGGCATCGTCAGCTGCTGCCAAGGCTACTAACAGTGCGCAGCGCAAGAGACACGCCGCTGCCGAGACCCTCTTATCGCAGTCCACCCATGCCGTGGACAAAGTTGAATGGTAATTCTCGCGCTAAAGAGGCTCATCTGCTGATTAGTGTATACATGGTCTTCCAGCGTATATTATTCACGAAGGCAGGACAACGTATCTTGCACTGCTGATATGGATCGCGAGGCATTTATTGAAAAGTGCAGTACAAGAGGTCATTGCTTTGTGTCGCATTTGCGTGACGCATGCGGAAAGTCGTAATTTTGACAAGTCCATGAATGCATATGTAGTGGGTAGCATATTGCAGTACATGGTAAAGCCGGCACAATCTTGGACAAGTTTATGTATGACATAAAGACATGTTACAGGCTCGTAAGTGTAATCAGCAAGCAGGTTTTATGTGCATGTGTAGCCCTACAGTTATTGATACATTATTTCACTGAGTATCTTGGTAACCACACAGTACAGCATATTGAAAGAACAGAAAGCCTGGATGAATTATTGCTGCTGTGCCATCTACTTCTGGAACTTCTCTATAGAAGAAGCTCACGTTGAACAGCCAATACAACTATTTTTGAGGTGCTGCTGTTTTTTGTGCATGTTGGTGTTCATGTGAAAGAACAGGTCATCGCTCCAGTCTCAAGCGTAGTGCATCAACTGCTCCCGTAACAACAAAAGGAGGACAAACTACACAGTACAGCAAGATAGTAATCACAATTTCTACACCACGTTTTACTGCGAAAAAGTGTGGTATTGGACAGCTTTTATTTTTTTTAGCAGATCAGAATGCATTATCTATCATTACATTGCCAGTGATTTCTTTTACTGCTTTGCATCTGTAGAAATAGAGTCGCCAGCTTCAGAGTTGCTCTGTGGCATCTATACTGTGGAGTCACGGCCTCCAGTATATGAATGCCATATGCCAAACTCTCCTGCACTTTCAGACACCAGGCCAGTGAAAGATGCCTCAGATGATGGTAACACAACAACACCTGAGCAGCAAGTGCACCAACCACAACGCAAGTGACAGTGCATTCCAGGAACTGCACGAGGTGAGAAGAACAATTTACTGTGTTACTACTCATCAGTCTGTCAATAGTGCTACATGCATTTTTTGTCACATATGGCATGATTTCTGATGCATCATTCTTTATAAGATATCTTCAGTCAGAGGATGGTCATACTGCATTGTTTTACTGTTAATGTAGTGCACTGCTTCTTCATAGCTATGAAACAAGGGAAGTCTCACCACAGAAAGGGCCGGCTATTCCAGAATTGTAGGTAAGGAACGAAAAAAGGTAATAAAATTGCAAAACACTGCCAAAGACTACAAGGTTATAAAACCACGAGAACACAATCATAAACAGGCCATGGGATCATAGAAGAACTTCGATTGTAAAGTACTGATTAACAGAAGCTTGTCAAGCCACTGCCTATGAGAAAATCCTATAGAGCTTGATAGATACTTTGTGCAATGAAACGGCACTTATTTGAAATGTTCAGGTACCTGTGAAAGACTTCTGACTACTGGGCTGCATTGTCGGCTTTCTCACGTCTTTGAAGAAACTTGTTTCTCAGTGGATAATTGTTCTGCCCACGGTGGAAGAATATGAGAGGCATATGAACAGACCCCCAAACGAGATAGAAGACTGACCAACATGAACTGCTTTCTGCGACATATTGCGCAGGAGAGCGGGAGCCATCAGTGAGGTGGGAGTTGGCTTGGCGTTTTAAGAGAGTAGCCACAAGCGAACTTGGAAAACGTATTCCAAAGCTTATTTTTGCATATACATCGTTTTGTTGGTGTCCGCATGACAGAATGCCGTTATCTGGGCAAGTCAGTGGTGCTAAAAAAGTTGCCAGTTGCTACATAGGTAAATGCGTCGCTAAAGAAATTATGGGATTCACAGTATCAATAAATGAAATGAAAAGGTTGCTAAATATGCTCACTCTGAAAATGCGTTACTTGATTCATTTCTGGTTATAATTAACAACAAAAAAAAGAAAGTGCTCTTAAGGGCAGCTTTCCTTCAATGCCAATTGTAACTCGTCTTTGGCAGCGGGAGCAGCACAACATCGAGCTGAACGAGTTTGACTTGTCATTAGAGATATTGATACAACCTCCCATGCCTCCCATGTACAATTTGGGATTAGGTGTTAGAGGGTTAACATGGGGGGAGCACCCAGAGGAGTAATTTCAATCCATTTGTGGGAGGACTGCATGCTTCGAAAGGATGTGCTACTTGACATTGAATGTTGTATGGTTAACTTTAACAGTATTTTTGTTTATTCCTGGTGCAGCCCTGATGGATCTCCATGGATGCCAACAAACGCGGCAAGAGTTTGCAGCACTCACTTTGTGGGCAACTGCATAAGTAATACGAGTGAGCATTTCTCGTACATTCCCACTATTTTTCCACCTGAGTACAAGAAAGCGCCCGACCGAGAAAGGACGCAAAGGTAATATTGCCAATCAAACGGAGAATAGAATTTGCAGTCACTTTTGGTAAATGTGCAAGGCTATGGTGTATGCACATTGACAGAAGTGGTAATGCATTTCACTAGACACCAGTGCATGGCAGATACGTGCCTGCTACTTCCCCAACAGAGCTGTTATATTTCATTTTTGTCTTTATTTTTCAATACAGGTGTCAGCGGCGCTTGATTCAGGCAGCTTCGTCCAGGCTACACAGTATAAAAAAGAGACGTTTGCCACTAACTACCACAGAGGCAGTGCCAAGAGCACCTACACTCAGATTCAGTCAGTACAGACAGGATCCAAGAGGAACATGAGCACCAAATGGACTGCAGTGAGAAATTTGAAGATGATGGGATGCTAAAAAGTGACATGGATGATCTGAAGTTTCCTACTGCAGGAGGCCTTTCACTAGTAACAAAGGCTGATGTAACCACCCAGTATTATTTTAGATGTTGCAATGTAAATGTTTTTATACTCCAGCAAGTTGTCATTTCATTACATTCTATCGGGTCTTTTTCTCACAACACTTTGGAGCATACCAAAAGCATAGACTTTGCAAACAGCTTTTTTTTTTTGCTATTTCAGGCATGCCAAACAGTCTTCAGCCACTGGGAAGCTTACTATCTTTCTCTCAATGACAAATTGTGATGAAGCATCTACTCAAGTTACTCACACCAATCAGACTCACCGGGTTGACCCTTCCCTGAACTTTTCATTCTCTGTTTTGTTTGTACATGTTTGGTTGTTAATTATATAGGAACAAGCATTTTTGTTTGCTTAACGGTTGAACTTGAAGGAAAAAAATTCTCTTCTTAAAGTTGCTGCAGTTTTATCCGCATCTAATGTTGATGTTCACTCTACTTCTCTATAGGTCACTGGGACGGATGGAAGCTAGCGAAGGTGTGGTTTTCAAAGCTTTAACTCACTGCGAGGAACTGAAGAAGCACTACAAGACGTGTGTGGCGTGACACTCCCAGTATTCAGCCTGTTGAACCTGCTACCTACCTCTAGGTACAAGAGCACAGATGCCACACGTGAGGATAAGTTATGTTTCTTCCTAGCTAAACTTCGCCTTGGGATAACATACAGTGCATTGGCAGTTATATACGGAGAGAGTGCGACAACTGCATCATATATCTTCAAGAAAATGCACGAGATCTTGAGTGTGGTGCTGCAGGAATGGGTCTATGTGCCACCAAGACAAGTCATCAAGCTGTCCATGCCACCTGCATTTAAAGTAAACTACCCTAACTGTAGTTTGATCATAGACTGCAGTGAAATCCGTAGAGAGATGCAGTCAAAACCAGATTTCCAGCATGTTTTATACTCCAACTACAAGGCAGGCTACACCGTAAAGTTTCTTGTAGGCATCATCCCCAATGGGATGGCCTTTGTCTCTAAGATGTATGGTGGGCGGCATACTGACTCCATCACGCAAGACTGGATTCCTAGAGCTCATCAAACCTGGCGATCTCGTCCTAAGTGACAAAGGGTTTCCTAGCACAAGGACAAACGTAGAAGGAAAAGGTGGAATTCTACTCATGCCCCCATTTAATTCTGCTGGGGGTCAGATGTCAGAGGCCATGGACAATACTTACAAAATTGCCGCTGTACGCATTCACGTTGAGCACGTCATTCAGAGGTTAAAAATTTACAAGATCTTATCCAACAGCCTATATGCTTGGTCCCCCACATGAGCAAAGTGCTTTCTGTCTGCGCTGCCCTTGTCAACATGCAGCCACCTATTGTAAAGAAATGAGACACTTAGCTTCACCTCGCTCGATGGCTACCTTCTAGAGATTGTGCTGTCATTCACCAAATTAAACTGTGCATGAAGCTTGTTCAAATGCTGTTTGATTTGCATATACGAGTAGCCCACTTCGGACCTGCACAGAACTCAAAATTCATCCCGACTTTTATTGTAGCCATACAACAATGCGCCTTTGTTTATCGCAGCATGTGGGTTTTAGCGACAAGCCAGACTAGAATATGCCAAACAAAAACAATAAGCCATGCATGTACTTAACCCTTATCACTGATGGCAGCAGCTGCATGTCTTTCAGTGCAGTCAAGTTGAAAATAAAATATCCCATGTCTGTGCTGCGCTAAAACTGCATGAATCTCCCATCACAAACAGGGTTATACTGGGTGTTTTAGGGAAGACTAATTTTCAAAAATAGGCTTTTTGAGTTATGATGACTGTTTTTGGGGCATCATAATTGTACCAGCGTCAGCAACTATAACAGAATATGTGAATAAAGGCAACTAGTTAGCCGGTTAACTAATTTGTGATGAGTAGCGCTTCAATGATCACAGTATGTATGTATAGCAAAACAAAGCAGCTACATACCAGGACAATGCGTGCTTCAAGTTTCTGTTCTAAGCTCTGTCGAGCTGCACCTTCTGTCTTGATGCCTGTTAAACGGTAACGCAGGATAGTTACTTCAAGTACTAAAAATTTGGTGTGTAAATGGGCTTCTCTAATGGAAATAATCAATACTCGCAATAGACTGCAATACTCTAACATAATTTTCATTTTACCAGGTTCTCGTGCATTCAGGAAACCAAACGTAACGCATTGCAGCACTTGCGTAGGTGGTGGCCTTTAAAAGCTGCTGGGCAGCCTTTTGAAGTTTGGCGTCACATTTTGTTGTGACGACTGTGTGGGCTTTAGACCCGCTGATCCTCAGCGTGCGCTCCACATGCCATCTAGATAAAGGAAACATGTGCAATGTTAATTGTCTGACATTCATGCTCTGTGGAAGTTCTCTGGTAGAATCCACAATACTGTGCACAGTTCACCTCGCCCTGAGTAAGAATAGGCAGGTCAGCAACACTCCCGTGGAAAAGTATCTTCTACCTGTAACTCAGTTCAGACAAGAAGTTTTTTGGTTGCGTGTCCTTATCATCTATAATTTCCAGGTGATGGTAGACAGACTTGGTCAACATTGGAGCTAACAGGTCTTCCAGGAGCTCTCTTTCAACAGCTTTTGAAGCCCTCTCAACAACATCATCAAGGACTTCTTTGCAGATCAATTTGTCTGCGTGTTGCGTCATGAACGCTAGCACTTCTTGCAGTCAGCATGTGATCTCTGGATACTCGAGCAGCACAGTGCATGAGGCAGGCTTCACATCTAGGTCTGTGGATTTCTGACCTGTTTTAAGAATGCGAAGATGAAATGACGTCACACTGTGTCTACAAATTAAGTGTTCAGAACATACCTTGGGCTGAATGTGCCAATCTAATGAGAGGACTAACCATATAAAAGTTGTCTATTCGACAAATACCTGTGACCAACACTACACAAATGTGGTTAGGGGAAAATGAGAAACTTTTGAAACGGGCTGTCACAGCGAACTCGCTAGGAAACAAGTCCATCACGTCCTCTGATGAAAGCCTCATTGTTGAGGCTAGCTTGTGCAGGACTTCTTCTCGTGAGAGTTGATGAAAAAGCACAGCAGCAGCGCGCTGGCAGTGCCCGTGGATACCAGCCTTTCAAGTACACTTGCCATGGCAAATCTTAAGCTGGCACTTTAAGGGGCATGACCATGCAAGCTGTAAAAAATATTACGAAGTGCAGTTAAGACTACCTGCGTGCTGTGAATGCGAAAGAATTTGTGCCTCAAGGTGCCCTAAAAGTTACCTATACTTGTTTACTAACTGGTAACTGGCACTATTTCAAAGGCCTTGATGTTTAAGATCCTTGCAGTAAAGGCATCAGGTTGGAGCCTTTAGGTCAATGGCATTTACCCTGAACGTCTTCACCTAAAGGCCCAACACCTTTGCAGTGAAGACCTTTCGGACAAACGCATTTGACCTTAAGGGCTTCACCCTTCAGCAATTTGACTCAAAGGCCTTCATCATAAAGGCCATTGGGTGTCTATGTGTACACGGTTTTCGGGGCGAGGAGGAAAACAACATGTGACGTCACTAACACCGTCTACAGTGCGTACCCATTCACTAGTTGAACCATTCACAAGCACTCATTCACTAGTTGCCTCTACTCTGATGACGCCACACCTATTTTTCGTGACCCCTTTTTCTGCTCACCGTCGACGCCGGATGTCGTTGCTGACTGATCTCTCCGAATGTGGCTTGGCAATGGTTTCGTATTTGCGAGCTACATCACTGAAATGAACTGATGCAAACTCTCGAATGTGGTTGGTCTCCACGTGACCCGCTCTCATATCGGCCGTTGCACGAAATCAGCAGAAAAAGAGAATGTACTGATTGCTTCAGAAAGGGCGCGATTCTGGGAACGCCTGCTTAATTTCGCATCCACATCCACAACCTAAGCTTTTTTTTTTTTTTTTGTCGTAAACTCGCGCAGTTCACGCTGCACAGAATGACTAGCAAGAAGCCATTGAAAAAGCTGTGAACTCTTTTTGTTCGTCGCTGTGTGCAAGAAATGTCATGAAGAGGAAAGGCCTCGACACAAAGAAGCAAAGCCGCAATTGACGAGCGAACAGGAACTGGTGTGGAGGAATCTTTCCTTCTTAAATTCTTTCCTTTGACCTTCCACTTATGCGGCCAATTGCCAATAAGAAAGTGCTGACCACATTTTGCGGAGCTGAAATTGTGCGACTTATTGGCGGAATGGATTAAAAAAAACGAGTAAATTACCATGACGGAAGCCTCCAGCGCACGAAGGGGCAAGGACACAGAAGCCGAAACTGCCACGTTAGCGAAAATTAAGTCGCTTGCAGTGCAAACGTTCAGGTTTTTTTGCATGCATGTGAATGCACGTTCTTCCATGAAAGTAGGCAGTCCAAAAATTGTTGATTATGCGCGTGCGCAACGAACGTATATATATATATATATATATATATATATATATATATATATATATATATATATATATATATATATATATATATATATATATATATATATTCAAACAAATGCATTTATTTCCGTTAATTCACATACAACAACCGTGACAAACACATACACTAAGCGCACCGAATGGTTGCGGTCACCCTACAAACCTGAAGGTTTGCTAAATTGATCGTGCAAAACGGTGCAATAGTTACCTCAAATTCCACGTCGTAAGCGATGTTGTCATTCACCTGTGACACCCACTTTGCCTTGACGAAGTCAGTGTTCTCTTCAACAATCTGCGCAACACAGTGCACATGAGCCACCAACAGGTGCCCCCTTTTTATGTTCGCACTGCGAAAAAAAAGCATCACTGTCGGCTATCTTCTTGAAACCACATCTAAGTGTGTACATCGCTGCACACCCACTTCACGCACTACGGCGTTCAAGCGTGCGCGCAAAACAGGCTACTTTCACTAGGGTATCCAAGCGCGGGAGAAGAAAGCAGGAGCGCGTGCATGCGAAAGAGATTTCCCGCCTGCAAACGTGAGAGCGCGCGCGTGGGCGAATCAAATTTCTCTCACCAAGCCACCAAGCGCGAGAGGAGCAAGTGAGAAAGGATGAGCGCGCATGTGCGCAAAACGACTTGTTTTCATATGATGTCGATGCAGGCACACACAAGTCAGTAGGGGAGCTCGTCGGCCTGCCCGATCAACTAGGAGAAGCCGCTCGGGGAGAGCGCTGATCACTGCCGTCCGCAGTGCCCCCTTGCCCAGTTTGTGTCCCCTATTGCGGCATATTAACAGTGAAGCCCAAGGAAAACTTAAGCATTAGCGTCAACACCTGCTACTGACTGAAAATCGGAACTACAAGATTGCGTTGACGACACTGCTGCAAGGACAAACGAGCTGGCTACGAGCTTTTTCATTGCAAGTTTCGACTGTTTGAATGCGCTACTGGCGTCTGTGGTTGTAAGTGCGCAGTTTGTGGTGGTCGCATCACAGCGTGAGAAGGTGAGCGGGATTTTGGCCTTGCCGTGAAGTTGGCTGCTGTGTGCTCGGACTGCGGCGATATTGCGGAAGGGTGGAGCTCACCGCGTGTAAGCAGCAAAGCAACGTTCGGGCCGTTTGTGACAAACATCCTTGCTGCGCGCGCTACACAGAGTACTGGAAACCAACAAACCGCCCTAAATAATATTTTTGCGGCCATGAACATATCCCACAGGGGCATCTGAAAACGAAACTTGCGCCCACGGCGACTAAAGCAACAGAAAAGTTGATGGGGACATGTGCGTAGTCAGTCCGCAGTTTATATTATGAACTGCAAATCAACAGCACAAATAATATTGCCATATCATACGATGGCTCCTGGATGACACGGGGCCACTAGTGCCATATAGGCGTTGGGCCAGTGATAAAGCTGTTCACTGGCTTTGTCCTCGATTTTGTTGTGCTCAGCAACGTTTGTGCTGGGTGCGCACGGACACCGAAATACGATAACCCGACCTACGGCCTGGAAGGAAGACCATGTATGCCAGAAAAACACCGATAAGAAAGCTGGTGACATGGAAGTTGAGGCTACATTGATCCTTGTTCAACGGTCACTGCAAAAGCATGGGCTGCGGTACACAACTTTGCTATCAGATGGTGACAGCCGCACTTTTCTTGCCATAAAAGAAGCCCAAGTATACGGGTTCATACCAGTTAAGAAGGACGACTGTGCGAGCGACGACCACAAGAGAATGGGCACGGCACTGCACACACCAATTTCAAAACAAATGACCTCTGAGGCCAAGAACTTTGGTGGCAAAGGTAAACTGGCGTCTTAATTGCCAAGCTGAGTAGCTACTATGGCTGGGCCTTGAAGTCCCATAAAGGTGATGTAAAGGCCATGCATAGAGCAGTCATGGCCACATACTACCACATTACTTCGAATGATGCGACGTCAAATCACACTCTGTCCAGGAGGCCCAAACTCATGGTGTCGCCAAAATGCCATGAAGGCCAAAGGGGAGCCAACTCCCAAGCACCGCTACAATCTGCCACCCCATGCATGTGAGGCGCTTCTTCTTTAGTATGAACGTTTGTCTGATGAACTACTTCTGCGATGCACAAGAGGAAAAAGCCAGAAAAACAATGAGGTCTTCATTCAATGATGTAGAACCTAGCCCCAAAGGAAAAGCATGCGTCACTGCTTGCTGTGCAAGCGGCAGTGGCGGAGGCCGTCATGAAGTTCAATGCGAGAAACGAAAAAGCCTCCACAGTGATACTTAACTGCAGCTAAGCTTTGGCCACCAGATGACCAAGCGCATGATGGAAAAAGATCACCGCCGAGCTCAAGCATGTGCACGCAAGCATGCATCTGCTGAAAATTTGCAGCAGGTGTTCAGAAGGCATCACCGTAGTGACTCTAGCCAGACTGACTATATTCCTGGAGGCTACTAATGCAACAGCACTTCCAAATATTCAAATATTTTGTAATGTTCTGTAACAAAAATAAGCTCATTTTGTTTTTGTTTTCAAGTTTTCTCAGAATCTCCTTTTTTGGTGTTTTTTAAGCTTGCCAAGATACTATCTTGGCCTTCAGGGCAGATAGAACCGTAATTTTAACAGCGGCATGTAGCTACATGTGTGTACTACACAATGTTCGGAGCAGATTTTCTTAATTTAGCTTCTGTAAATTTTTAATTGGGCTACTAATTGGACCACATGATAGTCATGTCTGGAGATTGCACTTCGAATTGCTGTAAAATTGGTAATACCTGCAATATAAAAAAGTAGTCCTACAATAGACGAGTTGCATAAATGCCAGCAACACTGTAAAAAGCTCTGAAGTGTTCAAGCAACACTGTGCAGCACCGCCATTGTGCATGAAAACACTACAAAAAAACGCAGTGCACATGCGGATGCGACAGGGATATGCAAGTTGGTTCTATGTTCTGTGGCTTTATCTTGACGTGAACAATCGTCTGCGCAGCATTTTGTGTTCCCCGTTTGTGCAATCGCTCCCAGCAATGTAGCACCATTCAGGGAAGGTAATTTTCCCCATCACTGGATGGAAGAACGACCTTGCCGTATTACCTCCGCTGTCTGATTGGAGCGTACACGAATTTTATGCAGGGCCATCGGGAACGAAACGAAGCTACCAACGAGGCTACCAATTTCACGCGGAATCGTACGTCAACGTGTGTGCACTAAAGACCAATGTCACCCAAAATAGGTAAATATTTGTGCAACTGTGTCGCATGTAAACGGGCGATAGTCGCACCGTTGACGCTCTGTGATAAAAGTGCTTTGCTGTTGTGTGAATGTTAAGAAATCCTCATGAGTTTATTTAAGCTTAGGTTTAAGAAAACAAATTATAGACAAGTTGGTGCCATAGTTTATTCTCTTGTCTGAAGTCATGGATGTAGGAGCTTAGCACTCTATTTATTTCCAGCACCGGGGTCACCTTCCTGAAGGCACCATGCTACCGAAGCAAAAAGAACGCGTCCCTGTATTTCGTGATGATAGCATTGGACACGACACACATCATCGATGGAAGCTGCGACTGCCCGGCAGGAAAGCTCGCCTGCAACCACATGATCGCTGTTTTGAGGACTGTCATGCTCCTACAATCAAAGGGTTTCTCTGAGGCGCCGGACAAGCTCTTGTGCACGGATTTGCCTCAGCAATGGAGGATTCCCCACAGTAGCGCGATCAGAGGATGCCCGCTTCAATCTGTGGACTGGCGCAAAGTGAAAGAAGGCGGGACTAGCGCGCCAAAGTTTGCCTTGCTGAAGGAGCACCGTGCATGACGTAGAAATCGGCAGGAGCAGGAGCAAGAAGAGGCGAAGTAAAAGTTTGCTCAAGAACTGCTTTCGTTTGACCCGGATAATGACTTCGCGAAAGTGCTCCTGCTAACTGACGAAGGCGAGACCGTGCAGTCCAGGTTTGGGCTGGTGTCCTCATTGGCGCCACAGAGCTACTAGCAGTCCCTGCTGCCACACGGTTTCACCGTTCTTTCTGGCTTGCAACCAGCAAACGAAGAAGATTCTTGGGAAAGCATCCTGACTCTCACTTTCTTCGAAAGCGGCACAGCCTGGAATCCTCCAGCACACCTTGGGACAAACGTGTTATGCAGGTCAGAGGCTGGTCAATGTTTCTTGCAAGGAATTATTATGAATCTCTCGATTGTTGTGTGTTGGTGCCAAATGCTTGTGCGAATTATGTTTAGCCATGGTTTCGATGCTATAGGGAGTAATCACATTTAATATTTTAATTGCCTTGGACCCGCGTTTGGTAGCACATAGATGCGCACATTCATATAGTTTTCTGTCACTAGGTCATATCGGACAGATGTAATATGTTGTATTTTTAGACACCCTACAAATATTAAGATGTACATCTTATTATCTGTTAGACCATTGTGTGCACTGAGTGTAGGAAACATGCAATGTTTTTAATTTTCATATGTGTCTGACATTTATTTTATGCATCAGGAGATATGTGTGACACCATTGGCAGCTGATGCGCTTGAAAAGGACAGCCGCCAGCAGGCAAAAAGTGCAACATGGCAGCAGGAACGATGGCTTCGTGTCACATCCCCCAAGTTTGGTGCGGTCCTGAATTGGAAGGAGTGGACTGTAAAGGGCCTGCAGAACTTCACAGCTGCCAGAGACCTTTCTAGAGTTGCTGCAGTCAAGTTAGTATTTTCTTTTTATCCTTGTAAACGCATGAACAAAGTATATATGCCACAGAGTGGCATTAGCGTAACCAAAAATTGTACTAAACATTGTAGGGTAACTAACATTGTACTAAGTTTATTTCCGTTACATTTTTCCAGTTACGGCATCAAGATGGAATCACTAGCTGCTCAATGCTATGAGGATGCTCTACGCCATTTGGGCCACGCTCCTACAGTTAGCACCTGTGGATTGCTGGTTAACCCAGCCTTTCCTTGGTTGGGTGCGTCTTCCAACAGGGTTGTGTACGACCTCACAGAACAATCCTATGGTGTAGTAGCGATCTAGTGTCCCTACTCTCTACGTGACCACAAGGCGTCTGCCCTTATAAACACTTATTTCTGTTGCGTAATCAGGGATGGTGTAGCAGAGCTTAAGAGGGACCACCAGTATTATCATCAACTGCTTGGGCAGATGGGTGTATCACAGTTGCACTGGGGTGACTTTGTGGTCTATGGAGATATTATTTTGATCGAATGAATAAGATTTAATGAGAATGAATGGAAAAGTGCCAGGGAGGTGCTTGACAACTTTTACATTGACACACTGCTGCCATATCTGTTGAGCAGTGCAATCTGATCTGATACAAAAAAAACAATGTATGCTTCCTGTACACAAGTACAGATGGAGCTGCAACGAATCTTGTTTTGCAACTCGTCTATTGTGTGCCTTACACATTGCAGTGTCCAGCCATATGTATTTATAAACATTCTCACTGATAATCATTTTGCCATTGTTCAGATAAACAATAGGTGATTTAATTTTAATTATATCTGGAACCACTCAGTTAATTTAAAAAGTAATTATATTTTTTGAAACGGGCATGAAAAACTCTGTCTAGATGACAATTTTTATTAGACTAGTGAAGAAATAAGATGTTTCTAAGCTCCTCTTCCCCTTTTGGCCCAGAAGGATACGGAGAAAAACGTTTTCAAACCGGAACACTACTGCATGAGAAACTGAAACAAGCAGTCGAGCTGTTCCTCGGAATGCCGGCAAGGTGAAGAGAAAATGGCAGAAAGCAGGAAAGACGGCAGCCATGGTAAGCGCATGTTTTGACATTTTTAACTAAATAACTACTGCGTTACTCACGATCATATTTTTTGTTTTGTTTCTGATATAGTCAAGGCTCTAAATATAGTGAAAAGTTTTCCTTCCGATACATGCATTACCTGCAACACGCCCGATATTATGTTCACGGCATTAGGGAACGGCGATCTGTCGGAGGTGGAGGAGGACGACGATGAGGTTGAAGAGCCTTCTCCTGCAGACATGGGTGACGCTACAGACAATGAATCGGCAACCTCCACCGATGAATAAAGTGACGAAGTTTCCATGGAGAAAATGTCGTGGAGAAGGAGGTCACCGTCAAAACCGGGGACTGAGTTTCATACCGCTGGGGATGAAAATGAGAATGACCTCGATTGGCTCCCACGCCCTATGACTATTTTTCTCACTACGTCCCAAAAAGTGTGTTTGTTGAGCTTGCCGACAAGACGAACATGTGTTAGATTTTTCAAGAGGGAAAATCAGTTCAAACAAATGAAGAGGAAATAAGGAAACTCATTTCTTTGCATTTGGCTATGGGTGCCGTGCGGTACCCACGGCTGCGCTTGTATTGGAAGCCGTCGCTGAAAACGGAGCTTTTGTCAAGTGTAAACATGTAACGAAACCGCTTAAAAAGCTGTGCAACTGCCTGCACATAGCTGACGTGAATCGACCGCACGACAGCAACAACCGTTTGTGGAAAGGGAGACCACTTTTGAACTCATTTCTCCAGAGGTGTCAAATGCTCCGTCTGGAGCAGCACCTCTCTTTAGATGAGCAAATCGTACCATTTAAGGGAGAGCTTGACATCAGACAGTATGTCAGAGGCAAACCAAACCCCTGGGGTGTGAAGGTGTTTATGCTGTGTGGTACCTTTGGAATTATACATGATTTTCTTGTTTACCAAGGGCCTACAACTGAGCTGAACCCGGAAAACAAGAAAGGCTTTGGAGTCACCGGAGCCTTTGTCCTTCACCTCGCCAGAAGTATACCTGATGGCATTGCGCACAAACCCTTCAATAATTATTTTACTTCTTTGCCAGTATTGTGCGCTTCGTGAAAGGAAGATATATGCGGCTGGAACAGTCCGTTCAAGCCGGACAGAGAAGTGTCCATTGAAGTCAGAAAAGCTACTGAAACAGGAGCGAAGTGGTTCATCTGACAGCATGGTTAGCGGTGATGGAAAAATAATCCTCACGAGATGGATGGACAACCGGGCAGTAACAATGGCATCGAACTTCCTCGGCATGACGACAAAGTGTCAAGATGGAGCAAGGATGGCGCCTTCATAAATGTGAAGCGTCCCGCGGTTGTCCGGGAGTACAACAGGAGCATGGGAGGTGTGGACAAAACAGATGTTCTGATAAGTCAGTACTGAACATCTATTCGATCAAGGAAATGAATCCTGAAAGTAATAACTCATTTCATGAACCTTGCTGTGACGAATTCATGGCTGGAATACAGGCGTCAAGCTGACATTTAAGGAGTAAGCAAAATGCACCAAATGGTTTTGCTGGAATTCACTTTGAGCATAGTTGAATGTTTCGCAAAAGCTACAACTGCCAACCAGCCGCGCAAACGAGGCCGGTCATCTTCCTCTCCCCTGCAGCCTCTGAAAAGGCTAAACTGTGCCACCCAGCGACCAGCGTCTGACGTCCGGTACGACCAAATCGGTCATTGGCCCCTGGTAACAGCTGAACAACAGCAATGCAAGCATGAGGGATGTGAAGGAAAGTCGAAAAACAAGTGTGAGAAGTGCAATGTACACCTGTGCGTAACCAGCACAAAAAACTGTTTCAAAGCTTTTCACTTAGCCTAAGCTCTGTATCCGATTGTTTCGAGCTTTTTCATGTACAGTGTTAGTTTTGCACCCTTCAGATGTGTACAGAAGAAAATAAATTATAACCCCACATTTCTGTTTTACTGCTTTCTACAACCTTTAGGCCCTGGTGTCCTATATATGACATGGTGCCATCTTTTAACACGATGGAGTCATGAGGATATATTTGATGTTATTTTGTTCGTTGGGCTGTAGTAAACTGATATTAGCGGAACGAAAATATTTTTTGACAATAAAAATAATTCAGGGCTGGAAGGATTCAGGAAAGATTGAGCTCGACACACACTCATTGTTCGACAAGAGAGTCTGCCTGGTCTTGCAAGGTATCCCCTCGGTCGTTCACCAGAGGCAACGGATAGATCTGTTGCCCTTTTAGCTTTCTTAAGCCATTCCACACTTTTGCCTCCTACATGCATGAATTAATGCCAGAGAGGAACCTCGCCCAGCTTTCTCTCTTTGCCTGATGTCGTGTCTGCCTTCCCTGTGATTTAATTTCTTTCACCTGAATTAGATTTTCGGCATCTGGCGATCAGCGCAATACGCCCCATGCCTTGTTTTGTCTCTTTCGCGCCTCTCTACAGTCTTCGTTCCACCAGGGAACCTCATCGCCTCTTGCGGAACGCTGGACACAACAACCGTGCGAGTGCCCATGTGCTTTCCTGTGATGATTGTCGAAAGGTGAGCTTCTCCTCACAGTTCATGAGTATTGCGGTTGTGGTAGGTGAATGCACATTGAAGACCAGGGAAAAAAATTAAGAAACCCGTGCTCTGAGTATTTATACGTTGCTTCCGAAAATCACGCGAGGTGCATTTTGAAGCAGATGATGTGAGGAAAACACTTGTATTCGTGCAAACGGTACGCGTGCACGCAGCCTCACTTGCTGATTTCTGGAGAAATATGAGCATTTTACCTCAGTGTGACTGGAAGCCCTTCTGCAGGAGAGATGGGCCTTTTATGCTGCGTTGGTGGGTGCAGGATTCTCTTGTAGACAAGGCCCAATAGCTTGTTAAATAAAGCCTTTGTCGTCCTGCATTCAATAAATGAATGGAAATTCTGCATGACAACACGCTTTTCAGCCCGAGCAAAAACTTTCCAAACGCTACTTGCAAAGCAACTGAGAAGCTGCATGCATTATGTGTATCTACGTTTTATTTACCTGAAATACTTGAAATGGTATTCCGGATCACTGTGTTGTAGCTCCCGTAAGAGGTGATGGTACATCCCGTACCACAGACGTTTGTCAAATATTTCTCATATGTACAGTGACCACCTCCTCTTGCGGCGCAGGCGATGCAGCAGCAACTAGATTATTAAATTTCTGCGTGCTGGGCATGTCCATGCCATCTGAAGGAGGAGTCCAAGTCCTACCACGAAGTGCTGGAACTGGAGACGCTGCAAAAGCGTTCAATGAAAAGGCGCAAAACTTCCGTTCAAGGGAGCGAGCAGGAACGGGGATTGCTTTGCGAGTTTTACGGCAGGCAGTGTGCTGTATGTTATGCGTATTCTGCACATGCGCTTCGGAAGGTCATGCAACTCGCATACGAAAAAGGCGCGAAGGCAAGCGTTTCGCGCGTCTTTATGAGTGCAGAGACGCCACTTTCAGTTGTCACTATGGCTGCGCAAGGTGCTTAAGGCTGTTGTTTCTTTCTCCTGGCAGAGTTCGTAGCGGTCCTTCAAACCCTTAAATTTAAATATAGCATTTTCAAGGGCTTTAAAATCCTTAATTATTTTGAAGTCCTTAAATGCACTTGAATTTTGTCAATAGGCTTTCGCACAGCCAGTTTTTAGCAGATGCCTCTTGAACACCTCGCAACTACGTGCTTGAGCCAACCAAAGCATCCAATGCGATCCGTTTCTGTAGCCACAACGCAGCAGCGTTGTTACAGTGGCGGAAACGACCGCAGCTAAGCCTACCTTCCTTGTAGGAAAGGGTGTTGCGCGAATAATCGCTGTCGCGTTTTTGGTAGCTGCAATATGCCGGGAAAGTTCAATTTCCAGCAGTCGTGGTTAAACAGTGCTGCTTATAGGGAGTGTATTTCTCTGGATACGTCAAACTTGCATTGGGAAAACTGCAAGACATGCAGGAAAACCTTCGATGTATCATCAATGGGTGAGTCGGCCCTCAAGTCATATGAAGAGCGCAAAACACATTGTGAAACGAAAGCGACTCCGGTGCATAGTACCATGCGAAGCTACTTGATGGCAATTGCTTATGAGCAACGCATTGAGCCAGCTCCATTATAATGTCGTCGGATGTGAGCAGCCTGTGCAAAGTGCACGAGTGTGTGACCGACGCAGAGATACTGTGGACCCTGAAAATCGTAACATCACACTATTCCTACAACTCGTCATCACACACAGGGGAATTGTTCAAGAAAGTGCTCCCGGATAGCGAAATCGATAAGGAATTTTCCTGTGGTAAAAGAAAATCTGCATACGTAGTGTGCCATAGTCTGAGACAATTTTTTCTCTCGTTCCTGCAACGTGAATTAGAGCAATCTGATGGCTACAGCTTTCTGTTTGATGAGTCTTTGAATGACTGCCTGCAGAGAAAAGAGATGGACATCCATTTGCGGTACTGGAGAACAATGCCCGAGCGTGTAACCACAAGATATTATACGTCGGTGTTTATGGGACATTTGACTGCCGAAGACCTTCAGGAGAAGCTTCTGGCTGCCTTGGCAGATGTGCCACTGGCGAAAGCTGTCCAGCTGTCTATGGATGGTCCCAATGTGAACCTAAAGTGTTTTAGGGAAATGCAGGAATACTTACAGCAGAACCATCAAGTTCAGTGTTTGGACCCGGGCACTTGCGGACTGCATACAATACATAACGCTTACAGGGTGGCTGTTGTTGCCAGCAAGTCGGACATAGAGAATCTTCTTTCAAGCTCTGTGTCATTTTTCATGATGCGCCAGCGCGAAGGGAAAACTTCTCTACTGTGACAGGCCAAATGACATTTTCTCTCAACTTTGTTGCTCATCACTGGGTAGAAAATGTTGCTGTGATTGAACGTGCCATTGCGCTGTGGGGTGATATGAAAAGGTACGTGGAATGTGCAAAAAAAGAAAGGGGTGAACTTGCCAAAGTGTGCATCATTCACACAGCTCTGCTAATTTTGCCAGGATCCACTGCTGTTGGCCAAACTGAACTTTGCTCCCGGCATCGCGATGATTCTGAAATCATTCCTCCCGGAATACCAAATGGACAAACCACTGATGTTCTTTTTAAAAAGATATGTGGAGTGTCTCGTGAGGAAACTTCTCACGAGATTCATGAAGTGCTCAGTGCTGTCAGCTTCCACAGGAATTGTCGCCTTGCTCAAAATGGATCTCGTAAACCCAAATAACCATGTATCCTCGAAGAAAGTTGACACTGGGCATGCAGCTGAAAAAAATGGTCAAAGCCGCAAAGGTGAGCGCCATGGACGTATTTGCCTTCAGGAAGGAATGCAAACAGTTCTTTATCAGTACTACCAAGAAAATTCTGCAAAAGAGGCCGCTGAAATACCATCTAGTTAGGAGCCTGTCTTCGCTAGACCCTTGCCAAATGACCTTAAAGCCAGATGAGTGCCTCACAGGCTTCAGGATAGTTTTAGGCGCGCTCATTGCAGTTAGACGATTGGGTGAGCATGAGTGCGATTCTGTCCTAGGCGAATACACAGAACTTCTGCAAAAGAAGAAACACAACCTGCGGCAGTTTGACAAACTCTTTTAGCCTAGACGATTTCTACCTTGATCTCTTGAAGGTTGACTCATCCAATAAGCACTTGTGGAAAGTTGTCCGACTTCTCGTCTTGAGCCACGGGCAGGCAACTGCTGAAAGAGGCTTCAGCATGAACCGCCAGGTCTCTGTCAAAAACTTGAAGATATCATATGTGTCGCAGCGAATCGTTTACAATGCAGTAAGCAAGGCTGGTGGCATCCTGAACATTGAATAACGAAGGAGTTGCATAGTTCTGTCTTGGCCGCACACAACCGCTATAGAGCCTACTTGGAGAATAAAAAAAAAGAAGTGATCGAGCAGTCAAACGCACCAAAGAGAAGCCACATTGAAGAAGAAATGCACGGCATGAAGACGAAGAGGAGGAGGCTGGAGGCAACCATTGCCGATTTAACAGCTTGTGCTGACAACTACGCTGAGCGCGCAGAAGCTACAAGCGACATCACCTTCATTGTGAAGTCCAACAGTTTGGGAAAAACGGCAAAAGAAAAGACTCTGGAGCTTGCCGAAATGGATGACAAGTTGAAGAGAAAGCTTCATGAACTTAATCTTGAGTTCACTGTTTGAGAATGGGCCTCTTTTTGTGGATGTGTGCAATACGTCTAGATTGCGAAATTAATTAGCTTAAGCAAACCGGCAAAAGGAATGTTGACACCTGCAGAAAGCAATGCAGTGAGACCAACAATAAACAAAAAGTGAGCTGAGAAAAGAAGCTGTGAAAACTTTTTAGTTAGCTATTGATTGTGGAAAATGTGCCTACTTTTGCTTGTGTATTTGCCTGTAAGATGCCTGTATTTGCTTGTAAAAGATGTGCTTCCTTGCATGTTGTGGTCTTTTTCTATGATCTCAGAAAATCTTTTGAAGTTCTTGAATATTCTTTGTTAGGGCCTTGAGTCCTTAAAGACCCTTGAATTTTTTCGTTCATCGTGGCTATGAACCCTGCCTGGGCTCCTGCTGGTTTGGCCCCACAGTAAAGGTAAGCTGAAGCACGCCTGGGCTACTACACTATACTATACTATAACATGTGTTGTCGGTACGGTCTACAGGCCACATATGCGCAGTAGTTCGCGTGAGCCACTTTCTTTTAGTCGCATATATGCAAGGAGGTGCTGCTGTGCGCAATTGTTTGTGGTCGCATATGTCGCTGGGAGCTGTTACTCACTATTAATACTCTGTAGCGTGCATAAAGTATGCAGAAAGCTTGCAAGAGATTTGCTGAAGAGAAAGCGGCGCGGGCGATGAAAAAATCCTTTTAACTTCTTCATTCTGTGTGCACCAGGCAGGAGTGTTCTCCAACCAGCCCATCTGTTGTTGCGCAGTCCTTGTCCTTGTGCGAACGGTTTGAAATTGTACCTTGTGTCAACGTGAACGAAATTGTTCAGAAACCTGACTCGTCAGAATCTGGCGCACTTTTAGAAGACACCATGTTTTGTGAGCGCGATTACGCTGGGCGATGGTGATTCGGTGCGAACGGCTTTCCACTTCGTGAGTCCAGTCCCAATTCACTTAAGTTTTCAAGATTCCCTGCATCTATAGGCAGTTGAAAACAACATTAAAAGGAAGGTCATTACCGTCCTACCGAAGCTTCTGAAGTCCCAAGAAGACCTTTCTAAACTGGACCTTCCCGGCGACACGCGTACCCTGTGTTCTGCTCACGAGCCGAGGGACAAGGCAGACTACCGGCAAGGCGGAAACCAAAACAATGTTTATTGCCACTTCCTAAAGCCTGTTATATACATGGTCTTTTCAGATTGCAGCGCCACCTTATACACAGGTGGCGACCATCCCTCCTTTTCACTTATTATGGGACACGTCCCTACAAGTCCAACCGTCGCGGTGGTCTCACTGTACAACCACTGTGAGTCTGTGTCACCGTTTCCTGCGGCGTTACTTCTGGCTGCGTTGGATCTTCTTGAGGTGCTGCAGGCTGCATATCTCGGGAGGGACAGGCAGAGAAGCTGCCAGTTGAGCTGGGGTTGCTTCCGATGAAGTACTAGGTGTCGACGATTACTCTGAAGGACGCCTCTGGGGGTCTGAACACAGTAGGACCGCGGACCCTGAGCCTGCGAGAGTACCTCACCATTGCAGTGTGTGTCAGTGACCCATGCATAATCTCTAGGACTCAGAGGGGCCAATTGGCTTGAAGCATGACAGCGATTGTAGTTCATCGCTTGCCGTCCTTGTTCCACGAGTCCTTTTCCCTGAAACTTGTGTGGCATGGTAACAACGGCACCGGTTGTTCCGGCAGTTTCGGGAGACGAGTTTGTAATTGCCTTCCCATCAGGGCTTGAGCTGGGGAAATGCCGTTGGGAGCGGGCATGTCACGGTACGACAGTAAGGCAACGTGGGGATCAGGACCTTTAAATAGCAACTCTTTCACTGTGCGCACCATACGCTCTGCCTCCATTGCTCTGGAGGTACCTCGGGCTGTTGGTCTTGTAACGGAAGCCGTATGACCGCACAAACTCGGCGAACTCGGGCACGGACTGCGGTCCGTTGTCAGTCCGGACAATGTCCTGTATGCCAAAACGGGCAATACAACTCTTGATCGCCGTGATTTCTGCTGGTGCCGTGGTGGACCCCAAGGAGACTACTTGGGGAAACCTGGATTCACAATCAACGATCGGGATGTAATCGCGCCCTCTAAGTTGAAACAGATCGATTCCAAGGTGCTGTCATGGTCTGCGTTGTCCACTGCCATAGACAACATAGGCTCAGAACGCTGAACTCGAGTCTCAGCGCTTATGGCACATTGTGTCACCATATGCTCAACATGCTTGTTACAGTTAGGCCATTAAACAGACTCACTGGCTTGTTCTTGGCAGCGGCGCACTCCCTGATGCCTCGTGCAATAGGGCAAGAATGTCCTGGCGCAAGGCTAAAGGAATGACAAGTCGTCGGTCCAGCAGAAGGATGCCGTCGCATATGCTCAATCTGTCCCTCTCCTTCCAAAATGGAGTGATCTGCAGAGGCACCTTGTTTTTGTCTGGCCATCCTTTGGTGCAATACATGACTGCAGAGCAGACTCCATCTTGGGCTTGGTGTATACGGACATCTTCGAGCCGTCTTGCTACAGGAGGCGGTAATTCCTAGAACACTTCGCTGACAAACAACTCCAGGGTGTCTACTATGCGAGTGAAATCAGAGGGAGCTCGTGACAGAGTGTCTGCTGCAGCTAAGTGCTTTCCAGGCACATATTTCACCATGTACTGATATGACATCAGCTTTATCCGCATTCGTTCCATACAAGGCAGCACGAGTTCTAGGTCTTTGTTATCCAAAAGGGTGGCCAGAGGAAGGTGATCTGTCTACCTCGAAGTTTAGGCCGCAAAGTAACTGGTCGTACCGTGAAATGGCCCAAGTCACCGCGAGACCTTCCTTTTCTGTTTGACTATAACGTGCTTCCATCGGAGTAGGCACCCTTGAAGCATACACTAGAGCCCGTCAAGTACCTTCAGGCTGGCCCTGTAGCAGTACAGCTCCCAGAATGCAGGAGCTGGAATCTGCGGATACTAGTGTGGAGCAAGAATCGTATTTTGCCATGCACGTGTCGGAGCTCAACAGCAACTTGAGGCGTGATAAGGCCTTTTCTTGACTGGGACCCCAAGTCCAGGTACTGTTCTTGTTTAGGAAGGAACAAATGGGCTCATAACGTCGGATAAGGGAAGTATAAACCATGCGAGGTGATTGGTCATTCCCAGCAATCGTCGTACTCCGCTGACGTCGGTCGGTGGTGGCAGATCTCTGACAGCGTTCACCTTGTCCAGGTGAAGGTGACCCGAAACACACTTTTTTTCGTTAAGGGTAACACCCTGCTCCTCCAGGCAAGCTAGGACTGCAGCTAGATGCTCGTCGTGCTCTTGACGATCTTTCCCGAAGATTAGAATGTCATCAATCAGGTTCACAACTCGAGGCAAGCGCTCAAGAACCCTCGACATTAACTGATGGAAACAGTACTCTGGTGCCGTGGCTATACCAAAAGGGAGTCTCTTGTAACAGTACTGGCCGAACAGCGTTATAAATGTTGTGAGTTCCTTGCTGTCCGCGCTAAGCTTCACCTGATAGAAACTATCACGTGCATCCAACTTGGAGAATACTCGCGCTCCACCCAATTGGCCGAGGATCTGTTCCCCCGTCGGCAAGATGAAGCGCTCCCTTTCGATGACTTTGTTCAGCTTCGTCAGATCGACGCAGATTCTGTAGATGCCCGAGATTTGTGCACAACTACAAGCTCGAAGCACCACTCAGTTGGCGTCTCTACCTTCCTTATGACGTCCTGCGACTCCAGGTAGTCTAGCTCTTGACAATGTCATTTAAATTAATTGGAATCCGCCTTGGGGAGCTCAAGGAATATGGTGAAAGGGCCGGGTTTAACGCGAATGCGATATTCGGCTTGCCGAAATTTTCCCAGCCCTTGGAAAATCTTGGCTGTGGGGGAACGAACGCAGTCGGCAGAATCCAGGAAGTGAACAACACCAAGGGCTTCAATTGCAGGTGAGAGCGCTGGCGTTCAACCACCTACAAGGTCTGCACTGTGGACTTAACACCCGACTGTAAGGTTCCTTTAAAGGTACCATGAACGTGCAGACTCTGTTCACCAGGGCCCAAGACTTCCCCTTCAACATCATCCAGCAACCGCGGTCGGAGCGCCAGAGTCTATCTTAAACTCGGCTGGGTGCCCATTCACTAGTACTATGTCTATGTACCTTGCTCGTCGTGAATCCACGTTGTGAAGTTCAATGGAATCCAGTAGCTCATTTCTGTTCCTCATGCACATTTCAACATGTCCTAGCTTTCTATAGTAGTGGCAAACTGATTTTCTGGCTGGGCAGTCTTTTCGAGAGTGATGCTGTCATCCACAAAAGCCACACGATCACCTAGCCGGGTGCTCAGACTGGTTGCGGAAACATGGTGAAGGGGTGGGCATATAGTTTCGCCGAGCCGACTCAATATATATATATAGTTTCGGCAAGAGTGTTATCCATAGTCAATCTAGTGCATGATAACCGCGCTTTTTCTGCGTCCTTGTCTATGCAAGCTTGGCTCAGTGCTTCCTCAGCGGCAAGTTTTGTGCACCGGCACAATTGATCAGACAGTTTCTCGTTACGCACGCATACGACAAATCTGTCGCAAACGGGAGTCCTTGACGAGTGGACTGTTATAGCTACAGCGCTTTACCAGGTTGCGTAATGCCGAAAAAAAGTCATGCAGAAGAAAAAGACGACTTTCGTATATCTCATTTACTGGATGCACGAAGTGCGAATCCAAGTTTTCTTTGACGGCAGCAAAATAAAGCACCTCCGGTGTTGACACCCCCAGGATGAAAGAATGGTTCTGGCTTGCGGTCCCATACAGTAAAGAAGTGTCCGTACTGGGCCTCGTCGCTGGCACTGTGGAGGCCGGCCACGAAAGCGTAATCCTTGAATGTCAAAATCCACGTTGGCTATTCTCCCAGGTTTGAAAATGTGAAGTTCTCTGGTGGGCGCAGACCAGATGCGCCAGCATGAACAATGTGCACTTTTGGTTAGGTAGTCTTGGTGGGGGTGGATTCCATGTCAGGGATGTCAGTGTTAACGGTGGGATCCCACTTCTGACACCATGTTCTGCACATGAGCCGAGGGACGAGGCGGACTACCGGCAAGGCAGAAACGAAAACAAAGTTTATTCCCAATCCCCAAAGCCCCTTATATGCCTGATCCTTTCAGATTAATCGTAGCACCACCTTATATACACAGGTGGCGACCTCTACATTCTCCTGAGAACACCGTGTACGGTTAGCAAATACCCGGTAACCGCTCTGAAGCCAGGTGAATGTTATTACGGTGTTGCTGCAGGATTGCGGCACTTTCCGAGAGCCGTGAAACAGTTCCCACGCATTGTTAGACTTACATTGAATGTGGATGGCTTACCGCTTGCAATGAGTTCCAAAATGCAACTGTGGTCAATTCAGTGCCAGGTCAGCAACTGCGGTGCTGACACCTCACCATTTGTAATTGGTGCTTATGCAGGGCTTTCAAAGCCACTTTCTTCAAATGACTTCCTAAGACCTTTCGTTGACGAAATGCAGTATCTGTTAACACATGGGCTCGTTGTCGATAACGAAAAGATTGAACTGAGTCTGAAGGCACTAGTCTGTGATGCCCCTGCATGGTCCTTCATAATGATGTCGAAAGGTCATAGTGACTACAATGGCTGTCCAAAGTGCACTGTTGAAGGCTCATACGTGGCAGACAAGGTTGTGTTTCCTGATTGAGAAGGCTCTCTGCGTACTGATGAAAGCTTCAGGAAACAACATGATCCCGAACATCACAGAGGAACGTCTATTCTCCTCGATCTGCCCTTTGATACAGTACGTGATGTTCCTCTTGACTATATGCATGCTGTCCTGTGTGCTGTGAGAAAGCTCCTTTCCTTATGGGTATCAGAACCTTTGAACGTTCGGCTCGGTCCAGTTTCTCGTCTCAAGTTCACTGAACAAAGCAGTACTTTGCGTCGACATATTCCACGTGAATTTCCATGGAAGCCACGGGGACATGATGAGCTAGATCTTTGGAAGGCAGTTGACTTCCGGCTTCTTTTGTTCTACACAGCGCCAGTTCTACTCAACCTCATTCTTCCAGATTACCTCTATGAAATTTTTTTTCCTTCTTCATGCTGCACTTTCAGTTCTCGCCAGCAAGACGTTATGTGCTTGTTATGCTGACTATGCAAAAGATCTTCACAAGCACTTTGTAAATACTTTTGCTAATTTCTATGGAAAATACAATGTGTCTTTCAATTTTCACTGCCTGTTGCACCTGCCTGACAATGTAAAGTATCATGGTGCACTGGATTACTTCAGTACGTTCCCTTTTGAAAACAACATGCGGCAACTGAAAAAGCAGCTTCGCAAGCATGGCAAACCCTTGCAGCAACTCGGAAAGTGGCTATCTGAAGCATGGTTAAGCAGTGTCAGAGAGCCTCGCAAGGAAGGCAGTGCTGCAACACCCAGTTGCCATCATGGAAATGGTCCACTTCCTTCCATGTGCTGTGTGCCGTGCTTTCAAACTGTGAAATGCTCAAATTTCACGCTGAGCTTGGACAGGCAAGACAATTGCTATATGCTGGATGAGCATATTATTATTATTATTATTATTATTATTATTATTATTATTATTATTATAAGAAACATTGCCTGCTTAAGGTCAACTCAGGAGCTCTGTATCATCGGTCAATAGTTTCTTCGAAAGGCAGACCTTTACACAGTGCCTTTTCAGTCTTCGAGGCTAGGCATATACATTGTTTCAGATCTTTCAGAACTGAAAGTGTTGCCTCTGCATAATGCTCGAAAAATGGTCCGGCTTCCATGGAAGAACCAGTTTGTGGTCGTTCCGGAGCTGCAGTCAATCTAACTTGTGTTGTCTGGAAAACAGTTTTTCGGAATTGAGACATTACTTGTGTTGTATAATAGAAACTTTGTTCCATTGTTCTCCCACAAGCCTTGGGCTACACCGAACTATCGCATATGCCAACAAATTATATAACATTTTTAGCAGTTGCCTTCACGCATGCTAACAATGCCAAGCTGTACTTTGGTGAGCATGATTGTTTTCCTAATGCAGTGAAGTTTTTGTAATTTGTTTTTCGCAATTATTTTTTCGCTGCCTTAGAGCTCTTTAAAACTTGAAGGGGCCCTGAACCACATTTTATCGAAGTGGAGAAATGTATTTGAAGTGAAAATAGGCTATTCCAGAAATACTTTGCCGCAAAAAGTACTTATACGCATTCAGCAGAAGCGGAGTTATTGGAAATCAAACACAACCTCCGCTGTGCACCCGTTCCTTCAATGCCTTGTACTGTGAAGGCTATGGCGTAGCGGGGCATGCCCATAACGCTCCGCCTCCTAAATGTCACCGTGACGCGCAGTTCAAATTTCATTTTGGATGTTAATGTAGACGCCACGACTTCCGCCTTTGGTGCCTATGATGCGCTAAACATAAGCCAAACGTGGTTGTCCTCAGCGAGTTGCAGTGCGCTTGCCAGTGGACTCGTGGCAGCAGCCCAGGGCGGTCGTGATATCTATGCCATGTAGCCGACCACAGCTTGATGTCAGCTATCGGCCAATAGCAGCCGTTTGGGGCAATTACGAAATAGCGCGGCCAATGACAAAATACAGCATCTAGAAGAGAGTGAGGACAGGGCCTTCTGTTGAAGAGAGAGCGTTTGAGAGAAAGCTGACTTCGTGATCCGTATGCGAGCTCCACACACCGCGTACGACAGCAAAACTTAGCAGAGATGTTCACAGCAGCATATGCTACCCGCGGACTAGGTTATTTCACCAAGTCCGAGGGGTGGTTCAGGGCCCCTTTTATGTACATAGAAGCATTCAAGCACATGGAAGCAAACATTCAGAGCCAGCATGACCGGCAACAATGTATGCATATTTGCATTCTATAGTCCCATGTGATAAAATTAAAAATTTTTATGTTACCTGCTGAGATTGTCAATGTGGCATTTAATACAAGTAATACTTTGGGATCTCCTAAACATGACTACTGGCTTGTAAATGCCTAAACATCCAGCACAGCTGTGTAATTGAGCCTTTACCTTACCGTCAAGGTCTCTAATTACTAAAGAAATCCTAAAGTTAGCAGCTTTGAAACCTAGGCTAATTTGGAGCAAATATTTTAAATATGCACATTCTATTGGAATGTCAGGTGATTGTAAGTTCACACTATTCACACTAAACAAACTATTCTCATAGAATAGTGTGTTTGCAGTCTTTTGCTTCGTAAATTGGGAACTTGTTCCACTGTAGAAATTTTCATTTTTATTTTTGTTCTGGAGTGGCTGTTGCAGGCAGGTAATTTTTGAGCTCACAGTCAGGTTTGTTAATTTATTATGTATCTTTCCTAATACAATATAGCACGTGTTTTGCCATATTATAGTGGTGACACCATTGAGATTTTATTACTGGTGTTAGATATGGAGCTGTTTCCTGCGCCTACTTCGAGTTCCCCCAGACCACATCGAATCGCAGCACAACTAATTGAGAAGCGCAGAAACACGGAAAACACATTCCAGAGGAGCGCTCGAGCAAACAAGTTGAAGGCCACAAGTTCACGTGCAAACAAGTTCGTACGCCGCCGGTAGCTATTCACTGCTTGACTCTTCCAGAAAGCGAGGGGATAGCCCGGCACTGTTGGGAGTAGGTGGGCCCTCGGACAATGGAGCCCAAGCGTCCCCCTTCTCCGCCTTTGAAGAGCGCATTGCAAGTCTGCAAGGCAAGACCGCAGAGAGCCGCCGGGTGTGACACTGCGACACGGGCGCCAACCATTGGCCGAAAATGGCGTCATCTGAGCGGACTCTCCCATTGGCAGAACATGACGCGACTTCCAGTCCTCGAAGGGTTTAAAAGAAGCATTCCAGAGATTCCAGAGCATTCCCTGATTGACCTCTCTCGAACTTCTTGCCGCGGGCCGCAGCGTCCGAGTTGCTGCCGGCCCGTAATGACTGTACGACTGTTACTTGACTCTCACCTCTCTGTATATAATGTAAAATAAATACTCCCAAGTTTGTTTTCATCCCGAAGTCTGTCCCCCAACCTCTACACTGGTTAGAGTTTTCGAACTTGTTCAAGCATGTGTTTTTTCAGTTGCATTATGCCATTGTTGAATTCACCAAAACTAAAGAAGTGGAAGTTGTTCCTACATGTCGGATCTCCGACGACAAGTGTTGGTGGCCAGCTCACGCGAAGCGCGAAAAGCTTACTTCAAACTTGAAAAAATCACACTCGGTGGAATCAACGTGGAAACAGTTTGATATTTCTGTCAAAGGGTTCCATCGTGTCGGCTTGAATCTTCTCGGCCCATTTCCAGAATCCATATCAGGAAACAAGTGGATTGCAGTCGCGGCGGACTATGTGACCCACTACGCCGTAACCCGTGCTCTTCCGACCAGTTGCGCAACTGATGTTGCGGACTTCCTCTTACATGATATCATTTTGATGCATGGTGCTCCACGTCAATTGCTTACAGACCGCGGCCGCACCTTTTTGGCCAAAGTCATTGAGGACATCATGTGTGCCTGCTCAATACAGCATAAATTTACCACCTCCTACCACACCCAAACGAACGGCCTCACTGAGCGTTTGAACCGCACCCTTACAGACATGCTATCCAAATACGTTTCAGACGACCACCGTGACTGGGACCTGGCTCTACCTTACATTGCCTTTGCATACAACTCTTCCCGTCTCGAAACTGGTGGCTTTCCCCCTTTTACCACTTGTATGGCCGCGAACCGACGCTACCACTGGACACTGTCTTCCGTCCGGCACAGCTTCAACTAGCGCTTATGCCCATGATGCTATCGCCCATGCTGACCATGCTCGCCAACTTGCGCGTGCTCGTCTACAAGTGTCTCAAGACAAGCAGAAACAACGCTACGACCTCCGTCACCGTGATGTCCATTTTGTGCCCGGCGCCCTCGTGTTGCTTTGGTCACGATCGCGTAAAGTCGGCCTTTGTGAAAAACTGCTTTCCTGTTACATAGGCCCATATTGCGTGATACGCAAAGTGACCGATGTCACCTATGAAATCGTTCTAGTCACGCCCACTACGTCCTCCGCTGTGACAACCAGTGACATTGTCCACGTTGCCCGGCTCAAGCCCTACAACTCTCCATGCACCTTGGATAGTTAACAGCACCGGGACGGTGCTTTCGCCGCCGGGGGGTAATATTACGATATGATCGAGCGATGCTCAAGAGACGAGCCGCCGCAAGAACGACGAAGAAGTTGGTCGGTGCCCTTGGCACGAGCGAGTGTCAGCCTGGCTGCCTGGATCCAGTGTAAATAGCGTGTAAATAGCATTGATGGTGCCCCTTTAAAGCTTTCTTGTAGTTTATGATTGCTTGCTGTGTCTAACATCTGTGAATGTGTCCCATGTTTTTTCCATCTGTGCAAGAGAGCTGTGTGGGTACAGCAGTGCCATTCAGGTTCTATGAGCCAAATCCAGTACCTGTGCAATTGTTATTACTGTAGTGCTTGTGCAGTTTGCAAGTGTTCTTATCAGTAAGAGTAGGTTGTCATTAAGGGGGGACATGGCATCTGGTGGTTTCTTAATTTATTTATTAAGCAGATTCAACCTAAATACACAGATACATGTATTGTGCTGATTTTAAAGATGCAATTACTTTATTGTGGCTTAAGTAATTAATGAGATAACTAAATGTTCTTTAGCATGTTTTGTTGAAACGATAGATAAAGATATACTGGCCAGAAAGTTATACATTCTGCTTTCCACTCGTGTAATAAATGTAAGGATTGCAGTGCTGCAAGCAGTTTTCCAATCCAACAACAAATCGCAATTTAGCAGCTCATTGAAGTTCAGTGTTTACAGCACAGCTACTAATAAAATGAAAAGAAAGCAAACGAAAAATTACGGAGGTAGACAAATAAGAATGCTTGCAGCACTTCAAGCTTTATTCATTTAGCTGCCTGTAGCAAAATAAAATTACAGCTGCAGCTGTTCTACAGATCGAGGTAGTGTTGCTCTGAACTGGCAAGGTGAGTAAAAAGCTTGTTTTGAGAAAATCAAGAAAAACGAAAACAGCTCGATTTATTCAATTATACCATAAAATCTTTACGCGTAACCAGCTGTAACTGGTTGGTATCTCTATGGCACATAGTTTGAGAATTGTTGCCTGTGTGGTGTTTTTTGAGGGCTTGATGAATGTTTTCAGCTGATGCACGCTTTCGAGCTGAAGCTTAATTTCAATTGCTGCTCATCATTTTTTCAGTCATGCGATCACTGCATAATGAGCTGGGGTTGAGGCTTTGATGTTCCCTGCATTAAACTTCAGCACTGCCTCCGCCACAGCTGCCTGTATGGTGAAAAGAGGCATGGCGATCTTTTGGTGCAAGAGACCAGATAACCGAGTGGAGGCTATCGTTGCTGTTTTGGGTCTTTCCCTTCTGGCACCTCTCAAGCAACTTGTCACTCAAACGCTCGTAAATAGGCAGCAATGCCTGGCAAACATGAAGGGGCAGGTTGCGAGAATGTTTTGGTGCTGGCTCGCCCCTAGCCTCTGCGGCATTTTGACAGCACCACAAGTTGGGGCCCATTGGGCAAAATGTGTGGTTTGATTCAAGGTCATTGGAGGTGATATGATAGTAATACCCCTGCCACAGGGGCACAGAAAATGACATTAACTGGCTAATGCCTTAAACTTTAATGTCATTCTTTGGGTGCCACATGGACATGCTTAATGCCATATTCGCGACGTAGTGCGTTCTCATAACTCACTTTGCCGTCAAATGCGTACTCTCGTTCCCAATGTCTCAATATTCCGACGTGACTATGCGAATTATTAGTGAAGAACAATTAATATATCATTCACTTTTGTTCAAAGAGAGCTCTTTTTCCGCGGCATAGTGCGTTCTTACAATTATTACAGCTCACTTGGCCATCGAATGCATACTCTTGTTTCCAATGTTCCCGCCGTGGCCGTGGTGACCACATTTTGACGCTATTAAACAAACTTGTAGATGAAAACTAATATATTCTTCACTTTATTGAAAAAGGAGCTCTTTATTTTTATAGAGATCAGCAGGCAATTTTGCCGCTACGAAAAAAGTCGTTTTTTATAGGCTTGTTTTAAATCCAGACAAATCCAGGAAAAAGCAAAGCAAGAGCACAACGTTTGAACACATTGTCCTCTCGAGCAACACGATTCGTGTAGTCGTTCACGGGCGTTTTTTTTTTGTGTGTGTGTGAAAATGGATGGAAACAAGGACCGCGCCAACTGGACCGACAGTGAGACTGAAGCACTCAAACTTATGGGAGGAAAACCTCGGCCAATTACGAAGCCACAAACGAAATGGAAAAGTGCATGAGGCCATAAGAGTAACCCTAGCAGAGCTAGGTATAAATAAAACTAAAATGCAGGTGCATTCAAAGATAGAAAATCTGCGGTAGAAATACAGGTAATTTATTTCTTTGCAAACTTGCTTCATGTGTTTGCACTAATGACGCATTGTAATCTGCCTGTCAATGCCATTAAGTGTATTTGCCTTTTGTGTGCGTGTGCTAGTGTTTCGCTAGCTTTGAATCGTACTGCTAAAGTGTGATAATAGTGAAAGCAAGTAGCAGCGCTTGCATCAACCATGCATGCCCGCATGCCCTGCTTGGACGGTTATTATTATTATTGATTCTGTTATTGACAAATCCATTGTGTGACATGCGCCAACTACCCCAACAGCAAGCACTATGGGCACGTTGCAAGTGCTAGGCGGCGCCCTGTCTTTCCGACCCCTAGCGCCATCTGACGAATAGTTGCGCGAATGCGGTAGGATGACTCACGGCGTCAGCAGCGCGCGCTGCGTGTTTGGCGCCCTGTCAAACGGTAGCGATGGCGCGAAACAGCGTGCCGATATTAATTTTAGCCGGGTTTCGGGAATTACAAGATCTCCACAGCTTTTCCCATTAAAAGAATTTACAGAAAGGAAGTCGTCTAATTGAAGTGGGGCACGTCTATGACGTGAGGGAAGTGTTGAACTCGGGCTGATCGGAAGTGACTGCTAGGTGTATTCCGCAAACGAAAAATAACGCACCAGCGAGATGCGTGAAGCTCAGCGTAAGTTACTTCGTTATATAGTCTACGGTGTGGACGCATGAAATTATAGGCGACATTGATTCTTGAAGATCGGCGACAGCAGACAAATCCTAGCGGAGAGCTGCGATTGCCGTGCTGGCATCGCAGGGAAGTGCAAGGACGCCGCGGTAGTTTCCCTGTACATACAGGACGGCAAATACGAATCCAAAACATCTCATCCAAGAACGTGGGGCGTACGAACGACTCGTAAGACCTACCCGAAGTATTGTAACGTTGCTCTCCCCAAACACAAAAAAAAGGGGGAGGAGCTTACCAGTTGTGTTAGATTACGCTGGGAAAATATTTTCGCCCAAGTTACTGGAAGTGCGATACTTTTATGTTGCGATTTTCCAGTGCGTGCAAAGGAGGTTCCAATAAACCACGCCGTCAAAAATTTTGATCTCAACTGCCCCTTAGTTGATATGCTGGGCGCAGAAGGGTGTATGCCAGCTCAGAGAGCTGCAACCCCTCCTCAAATCTCTCAGCAAGCCCTATAGCGCTCTTTGAATGGGAGAGGATTGGGAAAGAGTTCCACTGCTTTACTGCGGTACAGTGTGGGAACAGACTACTTTGTTTGCTGCATATCCTGGTACGCACTGCAGGTGTCCCGTTGCTGCCATCATTGCTGTAAAAGCAAAGAATTCAGCGTTAACGCGCTTGGCATAACGCCGGAACATAAAACAGCTTATGCCGTCGGAGGAGCGCTATCCAGTGTTGACGCCGTTCTGCTTTATACGGTCGGCTTGGAAACCTGTAAAACTTTGTTCCTCCTGAGTTGGTGTACGTGCTGTTGCAGCCCACTATGCAACAGCTCGTGTTGCACTTCGCCATTGCTCAGAAAAGGCAACAGCTACGCGCGAAACAGAGCGCAGACAGGCTTTCCGAACGCAAGCGCGCCGGTCGTATCCTGCCGGTTCCGCGCGCGCCGCCGCGAGGGGCGCCCTTGTAGGCGCGGGAACTACGTTCGCAACCTGCCTATTAGAGAATTTAGACGTTAAGCCACCAGTTGATTCAAAACCACTAGAATATAGTGCCGTTTTAATGTTGGTGTGGGATTAATGACATCTTGCGGTTGCAGGAGACCCAGAAGACCACTGGCCAGGGAGGGATCCCATAGAAATGCTATTGGAAAATTTATAGTTTCCTGGGATCCCTTCCATCAAACAACTTGGAGTTGGTGGTGGAGAGCAGCTACCAGGCACCAACTGTTAGAGAAGTGAGTGCATGAATAGCTATGTCAATTTTTACATGCATGCACAGGAAAACTTCTCGAGAACGTTTCAATTTATGCAATATTTGTGTTATTTTTACTTTCATGCTAACAAAGTTGTGTTCTCTGATGTCAGTGATTTCTGCTTTCACGACACTTTGCAGATGATTCGAGGCATGGAAACCGGCAATTCCGTGCCTGCTGACGATGTGGCTAGCTTGTATGATATCGACTGGGTTACAACAGATGATGAGCCACCCACAATATTGGAGCCACCATCAAGCTGCCCCTCATCACCGATGATAGCACTACACAGCAGTGAAGTGCTCAGCACACCAGGACGGCAGCCAACAGGAGCAAAGCGCAAGCGCTGTGCTGCCAGCAGCGCTTCCAGTGAAATACGGGAACTTATGTCAGAGGAGCGAGCTCTAAGAGCCATGTTGGGGCAATCCATTAAAGATGAGGAGTGCCACGAGCGGGAGCTTCGGTTGCAGGTAGGTACGAAAAGAGAGCAAGAGCTCATCAACATAATGAGCTCGTTTTCCTCGTTTAAAAAATAACAGGTGTAGAGATGTATTTTTCTATAAGTGCGATATTTTTCAATGATTTTTTTATACTGCAGTGCAATGAAATGTGATATTCTTTTATTAAAGTGTTATAATTTTCATTTTTAAACTGTATGTGAAATAAAATTGTGATATTTTTTATTGGTGTGATGTTTGTTAGTGATTTCATTTGCACATACAAAACAAACATGGTGCAACATTCATCACAGTAATGAATCACTGACTTCATGTTCTGTGGATGAATAAGTGCATAAAAACAAGACAATAGAAATACAGCTAGAACATTGTTTATTGCAGAACACAAGATGGCATAGAAAGGCATTTAGAGAAATTCATTCTAGCCTGGCAGGAGAACAAGGATTCATGATAGAGTCGTGTTCTAGAAACTCAGCATTATGCGATTGTTCACCGATTTTCTTTAAAGAAATATTTTGCTAGAGCAGCCTGAACAGCACGTTTATTGCTGGCTTGAACTTGTGTGGTGTGCTGCGGCTGCTCATACAGCACATCTGTCGCAGCTCGTTCATTCTCCCACTGCAATTCTATGTGGTCTCTTAACCCCTCACAAACATTGTGGAGCACACAGCATGCATTGACCACCATTGTCGCTGTAGGAATGGTGCATTCCATGCACTTTAAGGTGAAGCGAAACCTAGCCTTCAAACGGCCAAAAGCGTTTTCATCAATCCGTCTTGTTTTGGAAAGGTTGTAATTTAACGCACCCTCGGGTGTGCCAGGTGAAGCATTTGCGTATGGTTTCTGCAGATTTGCGCTGAGGGCAAATGCCTGGTCGCAGAGAACGATAGGCGGCACCTGCACTCTTTCAATCGGAGCTGTTGGCCCATTGAGAAGTTCGCTTTCGATGAGTGCGCACAAGCTTGAGCGGTTGTACACATACGAGTCATGGCACCGCCCTGGTGACCCAATGTTCACATAGCGGAAGCGATAGTGGTGGTCAATTATTGCCAGATGATATACCTGCAAGAGAAACGAGACAAATTTTAATGTTGTCCAGAGGACATGGAATTGTACTGTGTTGAGCATAAATCACGGTGTAAGAGAAGGTTAGCTGAGGGAACGACACGGGTGCGGGGGGCGCTGCAAGCGCTTGATTTCGTCGGACGTGTGTTCCTGCAGCTCCGGCTTTTGAAGTGCTTTTTCCCTTTGGAACTGTGAAATTCCGCCCCCTCTGGCCGTTCCTCGTAGCCAGTCCACCTGTGGCACCGAACCGAGCCATCGAGGGCCCCCGGGATGCTCCGGGGGGCAAAACAGCGTCGCCTAAAGTGAGTCAGAGTGCTTTAGGCTTAGCCGCCTCATCGCGTGAACAGCGATCCCGCCAAGGCGCAATAACGACGCGCAAGAAAGAGCAGCTGCGGCAGCAGTTGGCTGTGGAGATCATGGCGACTACTCCTGCTGCTGAGTCGGTTACCGCCACCAACGAAGAGTCGATGGAAGACGAGGTAGGGGACCTGCGAACACAGGCGTCTCTGTGCAACGCTGCATCACCGGGCGCGTCTCCAGTGCTTGCCTCGTCAGTTGCTACTGTCCAGAAGCGTCCGTGTCTGCTGAATCCAGACGCTCTCCCGGAACGCCCGTCTAACAGCCCCCCTGCATCGTACAAAGTTGCCATCCGTCCAAAGGAAGGCTACAACATAGAAGACATCCCTACAACGACCCTTCAGAAAACGCTCGCTTCTTGCGTCACCGCGACGGGCTTCTCAGGCTACACATATCACCGGGCCTCCAACACGGTGTCGGTGTGGGTGCCGTCCTTAGAGAAAGTGTGTGCCCTGTGCACATTGACAGCAATCACCCTTCCCAGTGGACGCGTCTTGCCCGTTCAAGCATACCTGCTCTCTGGCACGGACATCTCTCGCTACGTGGTAACAGGGGTCGATCCCGACGAACCGCCGGAAACTCTACGTGATACTTTGACTTGTGACACTCATCATGTGCTGCTAGCCCGCTACCTAGGCCGTGGTCGCACATGCCTGGTAACAGTTTCAGGACCCGCTACCCCACCCAAACGGTTTATCTACAATGGGTGCGTCCTTCGACCTCGTTCATACCGCCCAAGCGTAGTATACTGTTACCAGTGCTTACAACAAGGCCACATGCGTGCATCGTGCCCTAACCCGGCTCCGGTGCAGACAAATGAGCCAATCACCTCCCAAGCATTCCGATGTGGTCTATGCAAATCCAATGACCATTCAATAACGGATCGCGCTTGCCCAACGAAACGTAAGGCTCAGAAAAGTAAACGCGGCGTTCGCACTTTTCGCCCTACTCCACATACCCAGGACCTGTTGGTGTCTCCCAACCGCTTCGCTTTGCTAACAGAAGAGGGTGAAGCCATCGAGGAAGACGACCCTTCATCATCTAAGGGGGTATCTACTCCTCAGGCAACTTACAGCGATGTTACTAGCCGGACTCGTCACAGGCATCGTGCGTCTACAACGGCCCAGGAGGAACTTCAAAAGGAATTGGGTGACATCGATCGCAACATCGAAAAATTGCAAACGGAACTATCCAAACTCAACTCTCGCCGCAACCGCCTTGTCACTGCGAACACTTCGTCGACAACAAATAGGTCATCGGCGGCACAACCGCCTCATAAATGTCATTCACCAGTGCCGGCGTCAGGTATTGCGTCTGTGCGTGAACCTGCGCCTAAACTCGCCTCCGACCCGGCATCGCTTCTGCGTTATGTTGTGCAACAGTTACAGGCCCTAACTGCCACTCTTGCGGAGCACTTATTACGATGGCTGCCACAATGGCCTCCAACCCGCCTTCATATGTAATTCAATGGAACTGTCGGGGTCTCGCTAACAAGGTTGGCGAGCTCCGAGAACGCATACGCTTGGGCTCACTTCGAGCTTGGGCGTTCCTCCTGCAGGAGCAGAACTCTCTTCCTCGAATCTCGGGGTTTACTAGCTACGCAACACCTTCCATCCCAGATCGCCGTGCGTGCCGGTCAGGTGATAAACCAGGCAAAGCAGCTATATATGTTCGTACCTCCCTCGTTCAGACGGCTATACCTATGGTGACATGGTGCACTGCGTGGCAAGAGGTCGTGGCTGTAAAGGTGCAACTCTCTCAGTGTGCTGTTGTGCTTGTGTAGTGTTATGTGCGTCCTCACTCGGGACAGGCGCCCCGTCTTCGTCTAGGGTGGATCGCCTGGCTTCGTCGGCATCATCCTGGCTGTCCTATTCTCATCGTCGGTGATTTCAATGCTCTTCACCGTGAGTGGGGGTACTATGTGTCTAGTGAACGTGGACGTCTCATCCTTGATACTCTCACCCAGAACAACTTTAATCTGATTAATGACGTATCCATGCCTACACGACGTTGCACCCACCCACGAATGCCACCGTATTCACCGGACCTGGCCTGGTGGTTGGGCCATCAGACAGTTACCTGGCATCGGGAACCGGACTGCTGGGGGAGTGATCACCATCCCATTCGGCTCGGCTTAGCCCCTCAGAAAACCGACCGCCTCCGTCGCCAATGTAGGGTGATCGAGTGGGACACGTTTCGTGCTTCGTTATCAAGGGACGCTCTTGCCCCTCTATGCGACCCCATCCCAATGTTACAATCGGCGGTCAAAACAGCCACTTTAACGTCATGGGTCGAGGAATCTCGTCCGGCGCCAGATCTTCGACTCCTACAGCTTTGGGCACAGCGTCGCCAAGCAGAGGTTCATGCCAGCCGACACCCAGATTCCGTGGAGGCTCAACTCCGCCACCGTCAGCTGACAGCTGCAGCTAGACGCCACGAACGTCGCCTTTCACGTCAACGCTGGTTGGCCTGGGGTTCTTCGCTAGGTCGAACCACCAGCGCCGCCTCAATTTGGAGAACATTCCGAGCAATGGAAGTTGGTGGACGCTCTCCTGACCCGGGTTCCAGCGCGTGCCTCGCGTCTGGCAAAACCGCAGACGCCTTTGCATTTAACATAGCGCAGGCATTATTTCCCGGTTATGATACGCAGCCACTTGTGGTCTCCGCCCCATTTACGCTTACGCCGAGTGCAGGGGCACTCCCATCAGCTCACGCTATCGCTGGGATGCAGTCTCCGTTCACGGTGGCTGAATTTCTCGCTGCAATAGACCAAGCCAAATTGAAGACTGCCCCGGGTCCTGACGGCGTGACCTATGAGGCGTTTAAAAACCTAGAAGGAGCCACCTTGAAAGATGTTCTTAGCTCGTTAAACGCTGCATGGCTGTCAGGAGAAGTACCGGAGCACTGGCTGCAAGCAGCTATAATCGCCATCCCAAAGCCCGGCAAACCTCATGACAACATATCAAATCTTCGACCAATTTCTCTTATGTGTACATTATGGAAATTGTTGGAACGCATGGTGGCTAACCGTCTGGCTAGACGTACATCACTGGTATCATCCGTCGCAAGTTGGCTTCCGCCCCCACCTTGGAGCAGAAGACGGCCTAGGTCACTTGTCCTCTATGGTTTTGATTGGTGGCCGATCTACCCGAGTGAGGTCCGTGCTCGGCATGGATGTGCACAAAGCATACGACCACGTCAGCCATGCTGCCCTCGTTGAAGTGCTACGCTGGATTCACTTACCCGCCCACATATGCAAGTTTATTCACACCTTTCTTACATCTCGTGAATTCGCCATACGCATCAACAAGGAGAATGTGGGATCCTTTCGGCCACATCGCTGTGTACCGCAAGGGTCAGTGCTGGCCCCTATACTTTTCAACATTAGCCTCCTACCCTTGGCATGGCGATTGGGCGACATTGCTGACCTGCACGCACTCATTTATGCGGATGACATCACAGTCTGGACTGTCCACCCGTCTCTCCAAATTCAAGCCACAAGGTTGCAGCTCGCTCTTACAATTACAGATCAATGGTGCTCTTTTCTGGGACTCACGTTGTCGCCTCAAAAGACGGCTCTGCTTCCGGTCGCGAATGCGCGCGGCCGCCGTGCGTTTAACACCACCCCCATCGTCCTTCTCTTGCACGGAAACAGAATTCCAATCGTCAACTCACTCCGAGTCCTCGGCCTGGACTTGTACGATTCCGGCTCCGCCGGCCCCTGGATTCGCACAGCACGTCAGAAGACATCCCAAATGCTGCACCTCATCCGTAGGATTTCTCAAAAGTCAGGTGGTGCCACAACCACCATTGCCCGCCTCCTCATACGTACTGTGCTACAGCCAAGATTGATATACCAAGCCCAGTTTCACCACATGACACGAGCAGAGTGGGACCGCTTGGAATCTATCAATCGAGCAGCAATGCGGGTTATTACGGGCCTCCCACAAATTACGCCCATTCACGCACTCCAGGCCGAAGCGCAATTAAATACGCTAGACGAACTGGTCCACCAGCGTCGCCAAGCTCGTTCCGCAAAGTGCCATAATATCCTTGAAGCTGCAGCTCTTGAGAAGTATATGGCAGACGGTTCAGTGATGCCCTGCGATTCTTGCTCGCCACGACCACCATGGCTTTATCAGCAAGTTACGGACAATCGGCCTCTGACTCGCATACACACACGATCCATTGGCCACCTTAGAGAGTCGAGTATAATAGCAAATAGCTCATCAGCTACGAGTGCAAGCTCTTCGTGCAGACATGTAGCGTATGTCGACGCTAGCGTGAGTGATGATCACGTCACCACGGCTATCGCTTGTCCTGAAGTATTGTCAGAAATCGCAACCTGCTCGTATGCTTGCTCCCCTGCCTGGCCGTCGACACAGGCGGAGCTCTTGGCAATCCGAGACGCAATATCCATCCTCTGTCCGCTGCTTCCGCCGTCTAGTAGACACATTGATATCTTCACCGATTCCTCTGCTGCCATCCGTTGTCTGCGGCGTGTTCTGAATTCCGACGTTTTGGCACAGGACATTCAGGACACAGTGGAGAAATTATCCGTTACAGTACGTGTACAATGGATACGTCGCAATGCGCATCCCACACAAGCCTTAGTGGATGCAGCGAGCCATAACAAACCTTCGCGTCCACTTCAACTGGCCCCCACCTCTCCGGAGACAAGGCTCTTCGCAGAAAAAGAACACCTTCGGCGCGCCACGCGAGCACTTCTCCCACCGTGTGGCACCGACCTCCCTGGCGGCCTAGTGCGCTGGGAAGAGGTCTTGTTACGAAGGTTACGCCTCCGTGTCGCCCTCACCCCTGCGATAACCTGGGGCCGAATCTTATAACGGTTCGGTTGGGGAACCGTTCCTTTGGCCTCACCTGATTGGCCAAAATTTTGATTACGTCACAGGTCGTCAGAGGCAGCGGGGCGGTATCGCAATTTTTGAATACGTCACGCATATGTCAATCATCTTCAAAGCGAACCAGTCGTAGGAACCGGCGAAGGGGTAGTCCGCTTTGGGTTCCGTTGCTGTGGCTTGGCTGTGGGCTTGCGACTCTGGCCGCGCGCGCCGGTCGCGCGACCCTGGAGACACGCGGGCGTCGCGCGCGCGTGCGTTGGTTGCTTCGGAGGCTATTACTTGCCTTCGTCGTCTGCTTGGCGTTGCTCTTTCGGTGTCGACCACGGCTGGAAGTGCGATACGCGTTCGAAGAAGTGACGGATAATGAGTTTGCACCACCCTTGCTGGCTTTCTAAGTAGACCTTTTGCAGGCTACGCTATCATATGGAGGAGACTCGGGTGCAAGCGTACGAGTGGCCATTCCACGCAGAGGAAGGAACATTGCGCGCTGCGGTTAATCGCCACCGGCCTGCAGCTCCCAGAGGTCGGTCAGACGTGAAGCATTCATCGGAATGGCCTAGATCTCTGCTGCCGACACTGTCCATAAAGTTGCTCTCGCAGTTACTGTGTTGGCCGGTTGAAGGGCTGGGTCAACTTTCCCGTGACCTCAGCTTCAAAGCCAATGCCAAGGAGATATTTGCATGGTGAGATCGAATTCCTAGTGCTATCACCAGAGTGAACAGCCTGCAGATCGCCGTTCAGCAGTCAGAAGGGTTCAAGCTAGGTTGGCTCAGCGCCTCCTTCGTTCGGCTGATAAAACTATGCAGTCAGGACGGGAAGATATTGTGGAGATCTCTTATTTGGCTGCCCTTTTTTTCTGTAGTTCGGGAGTGCCGCACTTTGTTCCTCAATTTCATGGCACAGCGCGCACCGTCAGCACCACACTCTTCGATTTGACTTCGCACAGGCAATGCAGGGCCCGTATACTGTAATGTTCGATTTCAAGTTCCATTGCTTCTATCACGCCACGCGCCGTGGGGCAGATCGCAGGGATAGCGGCAGCGCGGCGGCGAGCGAGTCATGTCCGAACCAATGACGAAGGGCGAAAAAAGAAGGAAAATTGATATAGTCGGCTAGTAAATGAGTCCCTAAGAACCAGTTCATGGTTTTGTCGCGCTAGCTACTTGAGAAGTGCTGGCAGTGCGTTCCTGTTACGTGCATCGTGCGAGCTCCTGGTAGCAGACGACATAGCGCTGCGCTCTGCAAACTCATTTACGCTTGCGATACCGCCTGTGGGCTGAGAATGAAAAAGAATACATTAATAAATTACTTCTGCATTGCGTAAACGCCCGGCACCACAAGCTTATACTTCAGAATTTGGCGTATAATATTTAATTTATATTTTACATTTATTTAACAAGCAGAAACATTCTGCAATTCCTCGATTAACTCGTCATATAATGACGTACACTTCAGAAGTGGCACCCTCTCATCTATTGGTCGCGTCCTCCCCTTCTTCCACCACCGGCTTAGGAGTGGCACATCTAGTGACGTAAGCGGCGAAGCGAACGGTTCGTATTCCGAACCGTTATAAGATTCGGCCCCTGGTCGTGGTCGGCACAGTACCGTGCCTCCATCAGCGATTCCTGCCCCTTCTGTCCCGCTCCTGTCTGCGAGGTGGACACTGGGCACCTCCTCTGGACTTGCCCTTCTCTACATGCCCTCCGCCAGAAACACCTGCTTCGATGTGGACCACCCCCAGGTCGGCCGCCAGATGTCGAAAGTTGGATCTTGGGGCCCCACCACCGGGCATTGCTGGACTTCCTCCGTGAATCCGGAGTGTATCTACATGTTTAAATATTTCTTTATGCCAGAAGGCACGCTGTCGCAAAAAAAAAAAAAAAAAAAAAAAAAAAAAAAAGACGCGGGTGCGCCGCTACGCAGAAATGAGGTCGGAGCATTCTGCTTACACGGCGGTCAACAGAGGGCGTTACTGACTGTTCCCGGGTCTCCCGCTTTCGCCTTCGTGCCATTCGATTGTTTTTGTCTGATTCGGCTTGTTCCCGCTTTCACCCGCGCGTTTAGTCAAATCTAACTCTCGGATTTACTTATTCTATGCGGCAGTGCGATGGTGAAGTGCTTCGTGCCATTTTGCAGAAGCGGCTACAAATCGTGTAAGAAGTACTCGCTTTTCAAGCCGCCCCAGGATGACGCAAGGCTCGAAGCGTGGCGGCGAGCAATACATCGCAAGGACCGTGTACTAGAAAGAACAGATCTTGTTTGCGAAAGGCATTTTGCTCCCCACTTCATCTTGAAGACGTGGTCAGCGGAAGTTGATGGCCATGTGTTAATGTCCGGCAAAAGAAGAGCTACCTTTCAAAACGAATCAAGAGCCCTCGCAAGACAGCGAAGCGACTATCTGGTCGCGCAGCTTTTTCTTCAGCCTCTGAACAGAGCAGCAGCGTAGTTGGATCAAGACTGCTCGCCGACACGACTCAACCTGTGGCCTCTTCCGATGAAAGCGACTGCGTTGCGAAGTCCTGCGAGGCCTCGCCGTTTGAAACACTCTTCAACGAAGCATTTGCTTACCTCAGCATTCATGGGCAGCACATCGCACCGACGTTGAAGGGGTGACACACATTGTGTTTATTGACGCACAGGTAATACACAGGCAAAGGGACGGTTCTTCAGTAATTTTCAATAGAAAGACTTTGCATGTGAAGAGTGACCTCACAGTTGAGGTCATGTCTTTGGCAGGCCAATTGATTGTGCTGCTGTTGGTGTAAGTTCGTTTGCCACGTTGCCATCTGATATCGAAGTCATGCTCAGAACCATTGCTGGCCTTAACGTGTGCCGGGGAGGGCCGAGTTTAAAGGACTTCCCGAGTGTGCATCCGGAGTGTGCTTCGGTAGACTCCCAGAAGAGCTGGATACACAAGTGCCAACTAGTATTGCTTGGAGGAGCCATATGTCATCACTGCAGCGGTCTCGCTAACACCTTGAGGTTGCACGCCGACCGCCAAGCTGCAAAAGCGAAAGAGAAGCGACCATGGAAACGCATCAGGCTTTCCGTGCAGCCTTCCCAGCAGGAAAAGCTCAAAGCTTTGCGCCGGGAGAAAGCAGCGCTCCAGCAGTCACGAGCGCGACTTATTAAGCGCATCCACCCTACATCATCCACCTTCATCATCCACCCTACATCAGTCCTCCTGCACGCATTTCACTCCGCATTGGTCATCCCTTTCAAGTCGCCCGTTCACGTACGCACACTACCACTTTTGCCACATCATTCTTCCCACGTTCAGCCTCGGACTGGAACGGCCTTCCACACGACATCGCCGCAATCACCTGCCCATCGACGTTTTTGAACTGTATAATTAACATATTTACCAGCGAGTAAACTTGTACCTAAACATCTTTCCCTTGTGTATATATAATTTATTTTAATAGCTACCCACCCCTTATGTAATACCCCCAATCCTGGGGGCCTTTAAGGTAATAAAGTGAAGTGAAGTGAAGTGAAGCAACAAACTGTTGATCTAGCAGATACAGGACACCAGCACAGAGCTAATAAAATTGCAGGATGAAGACGTCAATGATAAACTCCAGGCACTGGATATGCCACCAGCGCAGCTGCTTTTTGTTAGAGGAATGCATTTCAGATGCCAAGAGCACAACAAAAAGAAACCAGCGATACACAGATGACTGGATTCACTTGTGTCTCCTTCTACACATACGCAGCCCTGTTACGCACTCTTTTTTGCGAAGCAACAACATTTTGCCTTTGCCATGTGTTAGTACTGTAAAGAAGTTCATCAGCATGGTGGGCTTGAAGTGTGGTTTCGATGAAAACTTCTTCCAAGCCTTGAAGCTGAAAGTCTCTAAGAAAACTCCCTTTCATTGGCGAGGAATGCTGATAATGGATGAAATTCAAGTGAGGAAAGAAATGGCTGTAAACTCAAAAACGATGACCTACGCTGGTCTCGTCGATCATGGGGAGAGAGAAAATCAAAGCAGTGAGCTCGCGTATCATGGTCTTGTTTTTGCTTTTTCTCCTTTCGGAGAAAGTTATTTACAGCCGGTGGCTGTGTTTGCATCGAAAGGGTCAACAAAGGGAACGCTCCTTGCTCAGCCCTTGATTCAGTGTATTGTACATATAGAGAAAGCCGGCTTGTTTGTCGACGGAGTTGTGTGCAATGGCGCTTCCACGAACCGTGCGATGTGGAAACAGCTCGGCATCAATGGAATACTCGGAGAAGTGGTTAACTGCTTTGAGCACCCAACGGGCACTTCAAGAAAGATATACGTTTTTTCCGATGCACCCCATCTCTTTAAGTGCATTAGGAACCGTCTACACGACAAGAAAGTTCTCAAAAAAGATGACCACTTTATTAGATGGTCCTGCTACGACGCTGTGTTTGTTGCCGACAGCAAGAACATCGGTGCGCTTCGAGTCTGCCCCAAGCTTACTTACAACCATGTGAACCCGTCGAACATGCTGAATATGAGGGTAAAGCTGGCCACACAGTTTTTCAGCAATTCTGTTGCCAAAGGAATCATATTTTATGCACGCAGAGGTGCGCCAAGGTTGGCTGATGCGGAACCGACAGCGAAATTTACACTTTTTTTCAACGACCTGTTCGACGCTCTAAACTGCCGGTACCCTGCAGAGGGCATTCGACCAGGAAGCAGAGATTTCACTACTCTCCAAACTGCATCTGAATGGCTTGACACATGGGAACAACAAGTTGTAAACGGTGACATTCTAAAAGACCTCTGTTTGACCCAGTCGACTGCCGAAGGTTTGCGCGTTACGCTGAAATCTGTCCAACAACTTTCTACCTGCCTTCTAAAAGACTGCGGTTTCAAGTACGTGTTGTCGGCCAAAATGAACCAGGACCCCTTAGAATGCTTTTTCGAAATAATCAGACAGGCGGGAGGTCAAAATGAACATCCGACCTTTCCCACATTCTTGCAGTTATACCCCATGCTAAGCATGTATTCTTTGTTAAAACCTCGGCAGTTTGGAAACTGTGCAGCGCCTGATAACAGTCAGGCTGCCGTTGTTACTCTGGCGGATTTAAGGGAGATATATCAGAGTTCAGGTATGGAGCAGCCAAATTGCAAGAATTGAAGCAGAAGCTTGATGGGCTGGTCGAAGAAGGCAGCTGGATGATGATGTGTAGTGTTTTATGGCGCAAGGGCCAGGTATGGCTAAAGAGCGCCATGACAAATGGTAGTGTTAACGATGTATTATGGAAGATGTGACTTGGCTGTAAAGTGGCCTAAAAATAGTCGCTGTAAAGTGCGTAAAATCTACGTGCTATAAAATTATGGCGATGATTAATGACGAAGACTGTGAAGATTAAAATCCATCGTAAAAGAATGATGCATTGTTTAAAATATGCGAGACGTTTAATTGCTTACAGCACTACAGCCTCGCCAGAGCCCTTGAACCACAAGGGCCTAGAGGCATGTGCTTATTCAAAATAATTATCGCAGCGACATCCTCAGAAGAGAGGAAGCGCTACGAGCGTGTGGGGCTAATAACATGCAACACAACATCTTTCAAAAAACCTAAGACGGCGTTGGTGTCAAAGAGTGGTTCTGGACCAAGTAACATAACAGGATGAAGGGGGATGTGGTGCCTGTATGCTAAGAGAAAATGTTTTTTTTCTTTCGGGTTCGGCTTCCCGACACTCCAGTAGGACGTGGAGGACGGTCAGCCTCTCCCCGCATCTACCACAGGTTGGAGGCTCGTTTCCCGTGAGTAAAAAGTTATGTGTGCCAAAAGTGTGTCCTATTCTTAGGCGGCAGAATAGCACATCTGTCCGGCGGCATTTTGTTACAAGAGGCCAGAAACCTAATTGTGGCTTTATTACATGCAGTTTATTATTTATTTCTTCGTCCCACATGCGTTGCCAGTGGCTTCGTAGTTTCCTTCTTAAGAAAGGCTTCAGGTCTGTGACAGGGACCGAAGCAGTAGGATTAACTGCATGCAATGAGATTGATGTGGCCATCTGGTCGGCTAGAACGTTTCCCTCGATGCCCCTATGTCCAGGCACCCAGCATATGATCACATGTTGGTTAGATATATATGCTTTGCACAGTGCGGAGTAGAGCTCATTAAATACTGGATTTTTGTGATTACAGAAAGACATCAAGGCCTTCACAACACTGAGGGAGTCCGTATACATAATTGATTTCTGGAGTTGTGATTTATTTATATGCTTTACGGCCGACAGCAGTGCGTAGGCCTCAGCCGTAAAGATACTAGTTTCCGGGTGCAGTACGTCGGATTCCGAGAAGGATGGACCGACGGCTGCATAGGATACCCCGTCGTGTGACTTTGATGCGTCTGTGTAGAACTCCGTGCAGGAGTATTTGTGCTGGAGTTCCCGGAAATGCATCTTGATTTCAATCTCTGGGGCATGCTTTGTGACTTCCACGAACGATATATCACATTGTATGAGCTGCCACTCCCAAGGAGGTAGCAGCTTGGCTGGATGCATTAGGCGAAGCTCGAGGAGTGGGACGTGCATTTCTTCGCTAAGCTCCCTCATACGCAGCGAGAAAGGCTGTCTTACGGACGGACGATTGCGAAAGAGTGTAGCACATGTCATGTCATTAATGGTACTAAAACAGGGATGTTGGGGGTTTGAGTGGACTTTCAGAAAATATGTATGGCTGATGTATGTTCTCTGCAGATGAAGTGACCACTCATTTGATTCTACATATAAACTTTGTATGGGACTCGTTCTGAAAGCGCCAGTGGCCAGTCGGATTCCTAGATGGTGGACTGGGTCTAGCATACTTAGTGCGCTCGGGGCGGCAGAGTGGTAAATCACCGCGCCATAGTCTAGTCGTGATCGAATGAGGCTTTTATAGAGATTCATTAAGCACTTCCTGTCACTACCCCACGTAGTCTGGGATAGAAGTTTGATTATGTTCATTGTTTTTAGACACTTTTCTTTGAGATGTTTAATGTGGGGGACGAAGGTGAGTCTGTAGTCAAGTATGACACCTAGAAATTTGTGTTCTTTGTTTACAGGTATCTGTTGTCCACGCAGTTCTATGCAAGGATCTGGGATAAGTCCTCTCTTTCTTGTAAAAAGAACACAAGAGCTTTTGTTAGGATTGATCTTAAACCCATTCTTGTCTGCCCACATTGACACTTTGTTCAGGCCATGCTGTACCTGTCTCTCGCAGACTGCGAGGTTACAAGATTTGAAAGCTATTTGAATGTCGTCCACGTAGACAGAGTAAAAGATGGCGGGTGGTAGTGAAGCACGAAGCGTGTTCATCTTCACGATAAATAGCGTGCAGCTGAGCACGCCTCCTTGGGGTACACCCGTTTCTTGCGTAAAAGGACGTGAGAGTGCATTGCCGACTTTTACCCGGAAGGTACGATTTGACAGATAGCTTTTTATTATATTAAACATATTACCGTGGATGCCCATTTCTGACAGGTCTCTTAAGATTCCGTAACGCCACGTTGTGTCATACGCCTTTTCCTTATCGAGAAATATCGATAGGAAGAACTGTTTATGTATAAATGCGTCCCGGATATTCCCTTCAACACGCACGAGATGATCGGTTGTGGAGCGCCCTTCTCGGAAGCCGCACTGATAAGGATCAAGCATTTTACTCTGTTCAAGGAAATGAATGAGTCGCCGATTTATCATTTTTTCGAACACCTTACAAATGCAACTTGTGAGGGCTATCGGGCGGTAACTTGCCACTGAGGAAGGGTCTTTGCCTTGTTTCAAAACAGGGACTACAATGGCTTCCTTCCACGCGGTTGGAAGGTACCCTGCATCCCAGATGGTGTTGAAAAGTGTGAGTAGTGTAAGTTGCGTGTCATTGTGTAAGTTTTTGAGCATTTCATACATGATTCTATCAGATCCTGGTGCGGAACTCTTGCATGCGCTCAAGGCAGCTTTCAACTCGGCAGCACTAAAAGGGCAATTGTACGGTTCATTCTGTCGGCATTTATTGATGAGTGGCTTGCATTCTTCTATTTGTTTATATTTTAGGAAGGATTGCGAATAATGATTTGAGCTTGATACACTCTCAAAGTGCTCCCCAAGTGAGTTGGCCTGGTCTTGCAGTGTATCGCCCTGTGTGTTTACCAGGGGGACTGAGTATGTTTGCCTACCTCTAATCCTATTAACTCTGTTCCAGGCTTTGGCCTCATCCCTAAACGAGTTAATACTCGATAGATACTTTTGCCAGCTTTCTCTTCTGGCCTGTCGGCGGATTCTCCTACCTTGGGATTTTACTTTTTTAAAGTTGACAAGATTTTCTGCAGTGGGCGAAGCGCGTAGCATCTCCCACGCTTTGTTCTGATTCCTACGTGCGATTCTGCATTCATTGTTCCACCACGGGACATGCCGTTTGCATGCCGAGCCGCTTAATTCACGTATGCATTTAGATGCGGCATCTATTATAAAGGCTGTGAAGTACTCCACAGCAGCATCGAGTTCTAAAGAAGACATGTCGTCCCATGATATACTAGTTAAGTTTCGGAACCTCTCCCAGTCTGCTGTGTCAATATTCCACCTAGGAGCGTGTGGTGGATATTCATTTTCTTTAGGTGATCTTAGCAGTATAGGGAAGTGGTCGCTGCCGTAAGGGTTGTCGGCAACTTCCCATTCAAGTTCAGGCAGTACAGACGGGGAGACTATGCTAAGATCTATGGAAGAATAGGTTCTGTTTGCTAGAGAGTAATATGTGTGTTGCTTCTTATTCAACAGACACGCACCAGAAGAAAAAAGGAATTGTTCGACAAGACGTCCTCGCGCATCTATATGAGGGTCGCCCCACAGGTAGTTATGCGCATTGAAATCGCCAAGAACAACATAGGGTTCTGGCAATTCATCTATAAAGGTCTGAAATTCATGTTTGCTTAGTTTATAATGTGGGGGAATATAAAGCGAGGAAATAGTGATAAGTTTCTTCAGCAGAATAGCCCGAACCGCCACTGCCTCAAGGGCCGTTCGTAGCTGTACACGTTGACAGGCTATGCTTTTTTGAATTATAATTGCAACACCACCCGATGATGCGACAGCATCATCGCGATCTTTGCGAAATGTGACATACTGTTGAAGAAAGTTTGTGTATTTTGATTTCAAGTGTGTTTCCTGTAAACACAGCACTTTTGGATTGTGTTTATGGATGAGTTCTTGAACATCATCAAGATTCCTAAGTAGACCTCTGACATTCCATTGAATGATTTGTGTATCCATATTTTAAATTAAATTAGTGCTGTGTTTACGGAAAGGGAAGGGATGTCTTAGATTACAGAACCCTTTCGAGGCCCTGTAATAGGGGTTTTGCTCTTTCTGAAGCGTTCGAGCGAACCTCGGCGCTCCTTAGGCGTTTGGTGCGCCTTAAGGACAGGTGTAGTGTCCATTGCCTCCTGTGAGACGCCGGACAAGCGCTCTTGCGAGCGAGATGTTTTCTGCGAGAGTCCTGCCCCGGAAGGCAACACCCCTGCGCCCCCCAGCCCGGAGGTCGATGGGGCTCCCTGAGGGATTTGGCTGCGCCGGCCGTTGCCAGCGCTGGAGGGGGCCTCGGAGGTTGGGGCAGCCTCGGCTGCGCCCACCTTCGGGTTCGATGGCCCCGTCTGCTGGGTTGGCGGAGCAGCGCTAGCTGCAACCGCCGCGGGGGCAGATGGCGTAACTGCCGACTCACTGTTTGTGGGTCGGACAGCCGCCGGAGGCCGTTGTGACGCTGCCCCCTGACGCGCCACTTCGGCAAAGGTTTTCTTTGGCAGGTATGCTACCCGCCTTCGTGCCTCTTTGAACGATATATTCTCTTTCACTTTGATCGTTACTATTTCTTTTTCCTTCTTCCAGGAGGGGCACGACCGCGAGTACGCGGCGTGCTCCCCATCACAGTTTACACAGTGGGGAGCGTTCTCACACGTTTCAGTGGTGTGTTCTTGGGCACTACATTTAGCACAAGTTTGGCGGCCTCGGCAACTCTGCGAACTGTGGCCGAAGCGCTGGCACTTGAAACAGTGGAGTGGGTTGGGCACGTACGGCCTAACGCGGAGCTTGATGTACCCGGCCTCGATTGACTCGGGCAGGACACTTGAACCAAAGGTGATTATTAAGTGCTTCGTTTGAATCTCTTTACCATCTCGCCTTATCTTTATTCTTCTAACATTGATAACATTTTGCTCACTGAAGCCCTCCAGGAGCTCCGCCTCAGTCAGCTCAAGCAGATCATCATCGGAAACAACACCGCGGGTGGTGTTCATTGTACGGTGTGGCGTTACTGTTATGTGGGTCTCCCCGAATGACACTAGTTTCTGTAGTTGCTCATATTGCTTCTGGTCGCGGAGCTCCAAGAGGAGGTCACCGCTTGCCATCCTGGACACCTTGTAACCTGGTCCAAAAACATCAGTCAAGGACTTTGAGACAAGGAATGGTGATATGTTTCGCACTGCTTTGTTTGGCTTTTCAGAGTGAATGACGTGGAACCGGGGAAAATTCTGGATTTGGTGTCCGAAAAACTGAAAAACATCTTCGGTGCGCCCTCGTTTCGGAGGGCGATCAGGAAGTTTGGGGAAGGGAGTTTCCATGAGAATATATAAGATTCGGCAACAGCGCCGACCGCCCACCACGGAGCCCAACGAGGGGACGCGGCAGAGCTTGTGTACAAGCCTGCACGACGCCAGCCGTACGCCATCACTATAACCCAATATGGTGTACCCAAGGTAGGATATCCACACAAGGTTAACCCTTGCCGCCGTGGAGAAAGGAAGTCAATGGAAGAGAGAAGAAGACAGGAAAGATGTAAAGTGAGAGATAAAGACGAAGGTTTGAGAAGAGAGAGACAGGAAAAGGCGACTACCGGTTTCCCCCGGGTGGGTCAGTCCGGGGGTGCCGTCTACGTGAAGCAGAGGCCAAAGAGGCGTGTTGCCTCCGCCGGGGGGCCTTAAAGGTCCGAACACCCGGCATCGGCTCAACCCCCAGGATCCCCCTTTCCCCGGACACGGCTAAGCCGCGCACGGCTACACGCGGGAGGGTCCAACCCTCGTGTGCTCGGGTCCGTGGTGTCGCAACACACCAAACGCCTGCTTGCGCAGACGCCCCTGCGGGGAAGAAGGCAGCTGGGAATGTGATGACATATTTGAGCTAAACGACTGTGACGCAGACGTTGTAGACTGCATTGTATACTACGTCACTGGCTTTGTCTCAAGAAAACTCGCAAATGAGGCCTCCTGTACGATTTGCAAGGAGGCGCTTGAGGGAACAAAAGGGATCGCAAACGTGCCTGAAGACGACCTGGTGAATTTAAAAACGAGAGGCAGGCTGACGTACCCGAATATGCATCTTTTTGATCTCTTCAAATACTGTGAGCAGAAGTTTGAAAAATATGCGAGTGACAGGCATGCGTTCGATAGGACAATTGATGCCGTTCTGGAAAAGTTCCAGTTTACATTTCCATGCCGTCTTCACAAAGAAGACATGCTTGCGAAACTGGTCCACTACTACGTGTGCTTGGATATGCGTCAATACTGTAGGCAGTTGAAAAGGCAGAAAGACAAAAAGAGCCAGGACTTGCGAAAATTGTCAAAAGTTGTGTGAGCCCGTGGTTCGAAGCGACTGCATGAGCGCTGAAATTTACTTTGCCGTGCCATATTTTCCCTCACTTTATTCTCCCACATTAACCAGTTGTTCCCGGACTGGTGCTTCTGTCAGAATTGTTCAATAAATTTCTAAGAGCCTTGACTTTCATGCAGTTTAGCGTCTTCATGATCTTTGCGGGGCGAGTATGAATATAATTCATGTTATTGTAATATCACGCTAACAGCCGAAGCGGTGCACCCGTGTATCTTTACGGCATTGGTATGGGTCTTTTCCTTGCACAGGGTAATATCTAATAACTGGCAGAGTTAGTACGAAGCTTGCAATGCATGCCATCAACGCCACGTCGCGCTAGGCCCTCGTATACTGATTTCGACGCTTTGTTTAAAAGAGGTGAAATGCTTTTGTGTAAATAAAGGACACTTTACATCCCCAAAGTAGAATACCAGAAGAGGAAATCTTAAGGCCAGTTAACCACGCAGTTCAAGGAAACACAGGCCCAACGCAACATATAGCGCTCGCGCCGTTGTTACTGTTCTGTCTTGTTTGTTTGCAGCTGCAGGTGCGCATGCTTATGTCGCTCTACTTAGTGCGCGCAACGTGTCGCGACTCAGTGCACCTTCACTGCGATCCTGATAGCGGTACGTGAATAATCGCGGTGGTATAAGCCGAAAGTTCGATGATGCGAATTTGTTTCAGCATCCCAGTAAATAACCAAAATGTTAGCAGTGATCAGCTCGGTGGTGTCAATATGACACTTTCGTGAATATAAGTGCCTCTGCATGATAGTTCAGAAGAGCCTGTCCCGCTTACTCTGTGTGCTTGCATGTCTCTAAGAGTGCTTCCGTTTTAACATTTTCTAGCGTCACTTTGAGCCTGACCAGTACGAAAATGCCAGACAAGACGGGCGGCGGCTGCTGAAGTCTGCTGCAGTTCCGACTCTCTTTGATTTTAGACGTAAGTAATGATTTCTTGTGAGTCACTGTGTTGCTTCCAATTACAAGCGTTATGCGTATTGAATATGAATGCCTTTATTTCTCCATGCAGCGCCACCGAAATGCAGGAAACCTCCTGTGAGGCGACGAAGTTTAGCTGATTCTGCAACTTCAGCTACCGAATCATTTCAGTCGACAGATATTGCCTCACCCGGACCTTCATCTCCCAACGATCAGGAGCTAGACACAGGTGAACTCTGCATCAGCGATAGCACAGAAGAAGAGGAACAGGAGGAGCACTGTGACATCCTGAATGTTGACTCACTGTCAACAAGCGAAATGCGGAAAGCTCTCCAGGACATGCAGAAGAAAAACTCTCAGCTTAAGGAAAGTCTGTCTGTCGCTAAAAAGAAGATGACTGCTACGAGGCAAGCAGCCAAGCTGGAAACAAAGGTCACAATGTTGACTGCCAACTTGAAATATCTGAACGAAGACCAGAAGACAGCTCTAGAAAGGCAGGATAGAACATGCCGCACGTGGAGTGCCGACACAGTAAAAAAGTTGGAGGACGCTTAAGCTTCGCCTTCAAGAGTGGAACGCGATAGCGTTATCGCACCCCGTTCGCACCGCCTACTCAAACGCGCTACGCCAGCCAAACGTCGCGATCGGCACAGATAGCCGGGCCCCGACGCGCCATGAAGGCGGACGCGATCATGGGGCGAGTGGCGCGCCACGTGTCGGGGCAGCGCCGTACATTGCGAGGAGGGGGGCCTTCTGTGTTTGCCGCAAGATGGCTCTGCTTGTGCGCAGATGAAATGTAGCGGAAACGTACTTCGCTACTCGTGAAACTGCGACTTCTGCAAGTTACATGGTCATAATTACCGATATACACCGCAGTATAACTTTCTACGGCACGTTTCTAAGGCAACACCGCATTCACTAGAGGCAATTTTGTCCTGTTTTCAAGAACGAACTCGTGGCTGAGTGGTAGCGTCTCCGTGTCACACTCCGGAGACCTTGGTTCGATTCCCACCAGCCCATCTTGCAAGATGATTTTCTATTTATGAAGTGCCTTCTGGGATCTATCGCTTACGGCCAACGCCGCTGACGCCGACACCGGCTTTTCTGCGACACGAGCTCCTTAACGCTGTCGCGTTAAAAGGCACTGCAACTCAAGTTCGCCTGTGGAAGTACAGGTTATGACCTCCTCATAGAGCAAGGCTACCCCCTGCCATCACGGCGGACACTATGTAGAAGATTGCAGCATCTGTCTTTCAAGCCTGGCGTGCTGCATGAAATATTGTCTGCAATGCAAACAAAAATATCTTCAATGAAAGATATCGAAAAAGATTGCATACTATTTCTTGATGAGATGGAAATCCGGAGTGGGATAGAACTTGACCGTGGCAACGATACTCTGCTTGGAATGATAACATTGCCTTCATCTGACCAGCCAGCAAAGCATGCGCTTGTCTTTATGGTGGGTGGCACAAATACCCGTTGGAAACAAGTAATTGCTTTTCATTACACAGGTGCTTACGTCAGTGGAGATGTGCTCAAGGACTTCGTATTCCACCTTATCAAGCTCTGCACAGACATTGGTCTTCGTGTGCGGTGTGTCACTTCTGACATGGGAAGCTCCAACCGCGCGATGTGGAGGTCACTGAACTTAAGCAGCTCTCGCAACGCTGTTACAGTGTCCAGTGTGCCGCATCCCTTCATAAGCAACGAGACACTACATTTTATGCCAGACCCTGCCCATGTGCTGAAGAACGTGAGGGGACATTTTGTTCGGAAAGATCCGATGCACCTGAGTAGCGAGATAGTTTCACGGTTCAACTTACCGACAACTGAAATAACAGTCGAACACGTTGAGGCTCTTTTGAACTTAGATAGCGATCAGCTACAAGTTGCACCTAATTTAACCCATGTGCATGTGTCCACTGGGCACTTTACAAAAATGAAAGTAGGAATAGCTGTACAATTACTTGGAGAGTCGCCTGCAGCTATTCGGTATTATATCGAGCAGCGGCTACTACCACCTGAAGCTGAGACAATTGCGTGGTTTCTTGAACTGATCTCAAAGTGGTACTCCCTGATGACAGCTCGCCACCCAGTTGTGGCTCTTAGCTTCATGAATGAAGAGAAATACAGGGAAGCAATTTCAGTGCTAAACCTCACTGTTGAGGTCATTAATAGCCTAAGCATTGGTGTGAAGAAGGTATGGAAGCCATGCCAGGCAGGTGTTATGTCGACGAATGTTATTTTGCAGCTGCACATTTTTCTCCTGAAGGAATGTGGATACAAGTTTGTATTAGCAGGACGGTTTGCACAGGACTGCCTGGAGAACTTATTCTCTGCTATAAGAATGCTGAAACCAGTCCCGAGTCCATATGACGTGAAAAATGCCATAAAGATTCTTTCCGTGAGCCAGTTCTTGAAAGTGCCAAAATCCACCAGTTATGACACTGATGACAGTGAGTACCTCGTAGACATTTTTTCTGCGGAAATTAGGCACGTACAGCAAGAAGTCCCAGTTGACGTAAATGATTTTGATTTTGAAGATCTTGAGACTCTTTCTCATATTGAAAGCAACATTGTGGCCCATCTAGCAGGGTTTCTGGTGAGGCCACTGCTGTCAACTGTAACTTCTTGTGCTGTGTGTACAAATGCGCTTCCTGCAGAAGAAGTAGGAGAGGAACATGCTCTTGTACAAATGAAGGAATATGTGAGTGGTGGAAGGAACCTTACTTACGTTAGTCGTGGAGTACTGAGCTTCGTTGAAAGTTGGGAGAGTGCCTTCAAAAAGTTTTCTGAGGAAAGTGACATATGCCGATTGAAAAGCCCCATGAAAACTTTGAGGCGCATCCTGGAAGAATGTGTACCTCCTTTTTCGGTGCACTGCAGTGACCACCCCACTCTGAACAAAAGACTACTTGAGCGCTTTGTAACGCTGAGGCTACGCATCTATTTGCGTTGGCTGATGGAGCCTGATGATTCATGTGACGGATGTGGCAGCAAGACAGTCGCTGGTGCTAACCTTGAATAAAATTTATTTTGCAAAGTTTATATACATTTTCGCAAGCTACCTGTTTTCTGTAAACCTCACTGAGTGCATGAAACGACCGCTGTTATTAAAAACACATTTAAACCTCCGCATTTGCTTTAGAGATATGATTATGCAGAGTGCTATTATGCCACCAATACACTAATTGGAAGCTCAAAATTGTAGCTCATGTGTAATCTAGACTCATCGTGTACAGGATCACTGTGAAATAAAAATACGGCCGGGACTCTGTGATATAAGGCCGTGAACTGCTGTTAAACGCAGCAAACGAAACATGTGCTTCAAAGTTTCGAGGGAGCCTACCAACACGTGAACAGAAAAGCGTTGTGTAATTTCACAAACGGTTTTGTCAAAAAATTTTTCCACCGTCCAAACGAAATAATATGGCGACAGTGAAAACTCAATTAACATTCCGACTCGCCAATCGCCTCTCCTCGTGACACCGCAGCGCTCTGCCAACATGACTACTGTGCTTTTTTACAACAGAATATGAGCTCTGCATTTCAGCACGAAAGCATAATTCCACACATGCCAGAAATTTTCAGCTTCCGATGCGATTGGTGAGAATCCTGCCCTCTGCAACGATAGCTCGGCGGGCGCGCGAGGCGCTTCTTCAAACCAAAATGGCGGCGCCGCGGGGCTGTCGCCACCCTGAACGGCGGCGCGGCGGGCAGGCATCGAGGCACCCTAGTGGGGAAAAGTTCTTCCCGCCATCTGTCGGCTGCCTCCAAAAGTAGACTTATGACAGGGCGCTGGGCGCGGGCGTTCTCTTACCTAAACTACTCTTACACCGTGGTGGCGGCACATCAGTGTCACCAACAGTAAGGCTTGGGTGCCTAAATTTAGGTACCTTAATAACTTTCGCCAGTCCCCGCAGGGGCGTCTGCGTAAGCAGGCGTTTGGTGCGTTGCGACACCACGTACCCGAGCACACGAGGGTTGGACCCTCCCGGGCGTAGCCGTGCGCGGCTTAGCCGTGTCTGGGGAAAAGGGGATCCTGGAGGTTGAGCCGATGCGGGGTGTTTGGACCTTTAAGGCCCCCCGGCGGAGGCAACACGCCTCTTTGGCCTCGGCTTCGCATAGACGGCACCCCCGGACTGACCCACCCGGGGGAAATCGGCAGTTGCCCTTTCCTGTCTCTCTCTCCCTCCAATCTTCGTCTTTCTCTTACTTTTCATCTTTCCTGTCTTCTCCTAGCTTCCGCTTACTTCCAATTTTTCCAGGCAGCAAGGGTTAACCTTGTGTGAATAGCCAACCTAGGTTATTTCATATTTGGTTATAGCGGTAATGTACAGCTGGCGTTTGCAGGCCGTGTTTCACACGCCCTGCAGCGTCCCCTTGTAGGACTCCACGGTGGGTGGCTGGCGTTACTGCCGAAATATCACATCTATTTATGGATAGCTCCTTTCCTCGACTCCCTGATCGCCCTCCGAAAAGAGGGCGCACCGATGAAGTCTTTCAGTTTTTCGGACGCCAAGTCCACAACTTCCCACGTTTCCATGTTATTCATTCTGCAAAACCAGATAAACCAGTAAGAACTATCTCACCCTTCCTTGTTTCCAAGTCATTGACCGAAGTCTTTGGTCCTGGTTATAAGGCATCGAGGATGGCAAGCGGTGATCTTCTCTTGGAGCTCCGCGATCAAAAGCAATATGAAAAACTGTCAAAACTAGAGTCATTTGGGGAAACCCAAATAATTATAACCCCGCACCGCACGATGAACACCACCCGTGGTGTGGTCTCTGACGATGACTTGATGGAGCTCACTGAGGCTGAACTCTTGGAGGGCTTCAGTGACCAGAATGTTATCAATGTTAAACGAATTAAGATGAGGAGAGACGGAAAAGAAATCAAGACGAAACACCTGATACTCACTTTCGGCTCAAGTGTCCTTCCCGAGTCTATCGAGGCCGGTTATATCAAACTTCGTGTTCGGCCATACGTTCCCAATCCTCTCAGATGCTTTAAGTGCCAACGTTTCGGCCACAGTTCACAGAACTGTCGAGGCCGGCTCACTTGTGCCAAGTGCAGTGACAAAGAACATTCCTTCGAAACATGCCAGAACACTCCACATTGTGTCAACTGCGATGGCGAGCATGCCGCATACTCGCGGTCCTGCCCGTCCTGGAAGAGAGAAAAAGAGATTGTGACAATCAAAGTCAAAGAAAACGTATCTTTCAAGGAGGCACGGAGGCGGGTGTCATACCTGTCTAAGAGCAGCTTTGCCGATGTGGCGCGTAAGGGGGCAGCGCCACAACGGCCTCCGGCGACTGACCGACCCACACCCAGTGAGTTGGCAGTTACGCCTTCTGCCCCCGCGGCGGTTGCAGCTCGCGCTGCTCCGTTAACCGAGGAGAAGGGACCATCGACACCGAAGGTGGGCGTAGCCGAGGTTGCCTCATCTTCCCAGGTCCCTTCGAGCGCTGGCAACAGCCGGCACAGCCAAATCCCGCAGGGTGCCCCATCGACCTCCGGGCTGGTGGGCGCAGGGGTGTTGCCCTCCAAGGCGAGACTTTCCCGGGAACCTTCTCGCTCGCAAGAGCACGTGTCCGGCGCCTCACCAGAGGCAATGGACACTACACCTATCCTCAAGGCGCACCAAGCGCCTAAGGAGCGGCGAGGTTCCCTCGAACGCTTCAAAAAGAACAAAACCCCGGTTACAGGGCCTCGAAAGAGCACTGTAATCTAAGGCATAACTTCTATTTTCGTACACACAGCACCAAATTAACTTCATTATGGACACGCTAATTATGCAGTGGAACGTCAGAGGTCTCCTCAGAAACCTTGATGATGTTCAAGAACTTCTTTACGAACTCACCCCAAAAGTGCTGTGTTTACAGGAAACCCATCTTAAATCTAAACACACTAACTTTCTTCGTCATTATGTTATTTTTCGTAAAGATCGTGATGATGCCATTGCATCATCTGGCGGCGTAGCCATCATACTCGATAAAGGTATAGCGTGTCAACATCTACAACTACAAACGCCCCTAGAGGCAGTGGCCGTTCGAGCCATACTTCTAAACAAACTTATTACCGTCTGCTCTCTGTATATACCCCCGCACTATCATCTCCATAAACATGAATTCCATGCATTAATAGATCAATTACCCCAACCCTATTTGGTTCTAGGAGATTTTAATGCACACAGCAACCTATGGGGTGACTCTCATTGCGATGTGCGAGGTCGACTGATTGAACAGTTTCTCTTTTCATCTGGTGCATGCCTTTTGAATAGTAAGGCACCTACATATTATAATACTGCACATAAGACCTATTCCTCTATAGACCTCAGTATTGCATCTCCCACCCTTTTACCTGATCTTAAATGGAACGTTATTAGAAATCCATACGGGAGCGACCATTTCCCGATAGTACTGTCTACACCGAAGACGAATGAATGTCCCCCACAGTTTCCTCGGTGGAAAACTGATTCAGCCGACTGGGAACAGTTCCGAAAAATTACACTCATATCGTGGGCTGACGTTTCTGCTCTAAGCCTGGAAGCTGCGGTTGAATACTTCACCTCTTTTCTGATTGATGCCGCGACCAAATGTATCCCAGAAACAAAGGGGTCACCTAACAAGCGCCGTGTTCCATGGTGGAACGAGGAATGTCGTAACGCGCGTAAAAAGCAGAACAAAGCATGGGGGCTGCTCCGCGATTCTCCGACTGCAGAAAACCTTGTTAATTTCAAGCATGTCAAATCACAGGGAAGGAGAACGCGCCGACAAGCTAGAAGAGAGAGCTGGCAAAAATATATATCAGGAGTTAACTCTTACACGGATGAGACGAAGGTCTGGAATAGAGTGCACAGAATAAAAGGTCGACAACCTTACTCGCTACCCTTAGTAAATACACAGGGAGATAGTATGGAAGACCAGGCGAACTTTCTAGGCGTACACTTTGAACACATATCCAGTTCGTCGCACTATTCGGACACATTTCAAAGACATAAAGCACGAATAGAACGGCAGCCATTAGTACGAAAAACTGCAAAATGTGAGGTATATAATAGGCCATTTGGCATAGCAGAGCTTCAAGCAGCACTAAATGGCTGCAACAAATCTGCCCCAGGCTCTGACCGCATAATATATGAAATGTTAAAGCACTTGCCATCTGAAACACAAAAAACCCTTCTTTTTCTTTACAATGGTTTATGGTCTTCCGGCCAGATTCCCTCTGTTTGGAAAGAGGCCATTATAATTCCCATTTTGAAACAGGGTAGGACCCTTCTTTGCCAAATAGTTATAGACCGATAGCGTTGACAAGCTGCCTATGCAAACTCTTTGAAAAGATGGTGAATAAACGCTTGCTCCACTATCTTGAAACCAACAAAACATTAGACCCATACCAATGCGGTTTCAGGGAAGGTAGGTCGACGACAGACCAGCTTGTCCGCATGGAAACGTACATCCGTGAAGCCTTTATCCACAAACAGCTTGTCGTATCTGTATTCCTTGATATGGAAAAGGCGTATGACACTACGTGGCGCTTTGGGATCCTTCGGAATCTTTCTGGAATGGGTATACGTGGCAACCTGCTGAGCATTATTGAAAGCTATCTGTCTGACAGAACGTTTCGTGTTAGAGTTGGCAATGTGCAGTCACGATCATTCGTACAGGAAACAGGTGTACCGCAGGGTGGAGTGCTGAGCTGTACACTCTTTATTGTGAAAATGAACTCCTTACATACTATCATACCTCGCACAATCTTTTACTCGGTTTATGTGGACGATGTGCAGATAGCTTTTAGATCGTGCAATCTTAGCATCTGCGAGAGACAGCTACAGCTCGGCCTAAACAAACTCTCAAAGTGGTCAGAAGAAAATGGTTTTAAATTTAACCCTCAAAAAAGCACATGTGTTCTCTTCTCAAACAAGAGAGGCATTTCACCGGAACCCGCCATTGACCTTAACGGAGAACGACTATCGGTCAGTCTTGAACATAAATTTTTAGGTATGATTTTGGACACAAAACTTAATTTCATTCCCCACTTAAAATATCTTAAAGCCAAGTGCCTAAAGACTATGAACCTGCTGAAGCTGCTTTCTCGAACAAGCTGGGGAAGTGACAGGAGGTGTTTGCTTAGCCTGTATAAAAGCCTTGTACGATCACGCCTCGACTACGGAGCCGTGGTGTACCAATCCGCATCGGACAGTGCTCTTAAAATTCTCGACCCGGTCCACAATCTAGGTATACGGCTGGCAACAGGCGCATTTAGGACAAGCCCTGTGGAAAGTCTGTATGTCGAAGCGAACGAATGGTCCCTACACCTACGCAGAACATACCTAAGCATTTGCTACTTTTTAAAATGTAAATCGAATGACGAACATCCGTGTTATTCAGCTGTACTTGACTCATCTTCTGCAAGACTTTACCGTAACCGCCCATCTGTTCGAGCTCCTCTATCTGTGCGCTTAGAGCAACTGGCTAATGAAACCGGTATTCAACATCAAGAAACAGTCCTAATGACTCCCACTAACCTTGCACCACCTTGGGAATGGCAGTCTATCCAGTGCGATATGTCTTTCGTCGCAATAACAAAACATGCGTCTGAGGTGCATATACATTCACACTTCCTCGAACTCCAGGCGAAGTACTCCTGCGCAGAGTTTTATACAGACGCTTCAAAGTCTACTTATGGTGTAGCTTATGCAGCGCTGGGACCTTCGTTTTCAACGTTCGGTGCATTAAATCCCAACACCAGCATTTTCACAGCGGAGGCATACGCGATCCTCTCTGCTGTGAAACATATAAAACAAACAGGTATAACAAAGGCTGTCATATTCACAGACTCATTAAGCGTTGTTAGCTGCATATCAAGTATACGAAAACACAAAAACTCCATCCTTAATGAAGTCTATAACCTTCTATGTTCAGCGTACCTCTCTAACCAAATGATTGTTCTTTGTTGGGTGCCTGGCCATAGAGGCCTAGAGGGCAACGTAGCTGCTGACGAAAGGGCTACATCCGTACCTTTTTGTGATGCAAACATTAATATACCTGTACCCTACACAGACCTTAAACCATTTTTACAGCATAAACTACGGAAATATTGGCAACGGCAATGGGACACTCAGGTATCCAACAAACTGCACCTAATCAAACCGAAAATAGGAAACTGGATCTCTGAGAAAACAACGAGACATAAGGAAGTACTGCTCTGTAGGTTAAGAATTGGACACACCTATAGCACTCAATCGTGTATGCTAACTGGAACTAACCCTCCGACATGCACTAGGTGTGGAAGTAGACTTACAGTCCTTCATGTTCTCATTCAGTGCCCATTATTAGAAATGGAGAGAAAAAAGTTCTTCCCTTCCTTATACAGTCATAATATACCTCTGCACCCAGTCTTCTTTTTAGGCAATGACCCTCTATTTAATTTTAAATCAGTACTCAAGTTCTTAGAAGAAACTAATACCATAGCAATCATTTGGCCAGGCTATTTGTAGCACAGCCTCTGCTAAGAGGCTGTAGCTGCAATGAAATCACTTACAGAGCACATGCCTCGCAGCCCTTGCACTGAAGGGCTCTGCAGAGGCACTGGTGCTGCTATAAATTAACATGTTTTAGTATCTTATTGCCCTCAACGTTCTTTTACAACCATAGGACTCACTTTTCATTGACTATATTTTAATAGATACATATTTTACACCATTTAAAGCGAATATTTTAGGCCAATATACAGCCACTCGATTACCGCCATATTCATCATATTCATTGCCATTCATCGCCAAATGTCATGGCGCTATTTTGGCCATTTCTGGCCCTTGCGCCAAGAAACGATATCCATCAATCAACTTTCGCCAGTGCTGAGCTTTGAAACACATGGGAATCATGGCATCTTCCTGGGGAGCCAACGCTAGTGAACCTAAACCAGTGGTGGTCCAACTGTGCCATTTTGATACAATTCTACTTGTCTTCGCCTCGCTGCGCCCAACGAAGCGCAACTTGCGCCAAAGCGCCACCTTTGCCTTGCTAACACAACCATAACGCAACCGTAGAACGCGTATAGCTTCTATTTGTCCTTGGTCTGGCAACCAGCCCCAGGCACGCCGATCGGCTCAACTATAGTGAACTAGAATACTTTCTAGTGGCGCGAACGGAAGGGAAATGGGCGCTCTTGACACGCCGGACGCCACTGACGGCCGCTGGTGGCGCTGCAGGTCTCTTTTCTAGGACCGCGCGCGCGTCGGTCGAAGTCTTTGCGGCTTTGCGTTCGGTACGTTGCGCACGTTTTTCTGCTTGTGGCCTTGAAATTTCACGTGTGTTTCGCGTAGCACCAACGAAGACGTCTTATATCTCTTCGAAAGCACCATGTGAAGTACGCAATGGCAAAGAGAAAGACGGACTCTCACTGTTTTGCTCCGGGATGCCGAAGCGGCTATCCGGGTGCTCCCAAAGCATCTTTGTTTGCTGCTCCGAGGGACGAGGAGCATCGAAAAAAGTGGGAGCGGAGTTTGCGAAGACAGGACAAGCCTCTCACAGAAACCGCTGCGGTATGTGAGCACCACTTTGAGCCGCATTTCATTTTGCGCGACTACGTTCATGTGATCAACGGCAGCCAAGTGCGGATTCCACGCGGTAAGCCATCGCTGGCACCTCACGCGGTGCCTACGCTCTTGCCTGGTTGCCCGGCCTATCTTTCCGTGAAGCCCGTGAGAGCAAGGACTCAGCGGAAAAGACCAGCTCCAGCAAGCGTGTCAACAAATAAGAAGCGCCAGGATTCTGTCAGTAGCGCAGCGAACGACGACAATGAAATTGTGGACTCATCGGGAACTGAAGCGTTCACGACTGGTGCACTTCGTAGTTTAGAAGTTTCCCCCGAGTACTGGTGCCGATTTATGTACGATGGTGCCTCAAGTCTTGGCTTTGCGACAACAAGCATAGAAACAAGCCCTAGGCTTGAGGTTGTAAATGACAAGGTTGTTTTGTTTGCTGCCACCGGAGATGAAGTGCGCGCACAAGTATTCGTTAGAGGTGCGTTATGTAGTGACACTGTCGTGTGTTCGCTGGCAGAAGCGGACAATGTGCTGCGAGAGACAGAGGGAATTTGTGTCTGCAAGGGAGCCATGCTGGACACAGACTTCAGTCAAATAACGGAGCGTTTGACAGAAAAACTACGGGCGGCAAGTATTGTGAGTGGGCGTGGCATTTTCAGCACAAAATGTCAAGGAAAAGTGAATCAAGAAGGTAAGCTCTGCTTCTTAGCCTTTCTTTTTAAGTACAAGTGCGCTATATGATTCTTATGGTCAAATATTTGAATTTGCAGGAACTCCTTGCGCTGAATGCAAGGGCCTTCGAAAGTTGCTCCTTACAAGAAAGTCGCAGACGGCACGCACCAGAGCCAATCTGTCAGTGAAGAGAGCGTGTGCATTGCGGCTCAAGCTGGAAAAGGAAAGAACAGCTTGTCTGAGAAAATGCACCACCTCCATGGAAGAGCGGCTTGTCGCGATGGCGGCAAAAAACAAAAAGATTGCCAAGGAAGATTTTGATGCCAGAGTCGCTAAGCTTCCTCCGAAACAGCGCGAAGCGGTACACCACGTATTTGAAGCGTCATCACGCAAGAGTCCGAAAGGCATGAAGTACTCGCCACAGTAGGTTTTGGAGTGCATAGTGATGAAAATGAGGAGTGCGAAGCTCTATGAGCACATGCGTAAAGAGAACATACTTGCATTACCCTCTAAAACAACTCTTCGCAAGTACCTCAGTTGCTACAAGGCAGGCTTTGGATTCCAATACAAAAGCTTTTGATGTGCTGAAACAAGCTACTAGCACCATGGATGAATTCCATCTACATGGAGGTCTCATTGTGGATGAGATGAAGCTATCTGAACATCTCTCCGTAAGCTCTGCTGGCCACATAGATGGCTTTGTGGACCTTGGTCCATTTACTTCTGATGAAGACAAGCACAATGTAAGTGACCATGGCATGGTGATAATGTTTGTTCCATTCGTGGGAAAATGGACACAGGTCCTGGCGGCTTTCGCAACAAAAGGCAACATCAAAGGGACCCTGCTCACAAAGATTATGGTTGAGGCTGTCATACTGACAGAGAAAGCAGGCCTCAAGGTCGACTTCATAACGTCGGACGGTGCGACATGGAACCGGAAGAAGTGGGCCTTAATGGGCATCAGAGCATCTCTGACCGGCACTAAGTGTAGTGCGCCCCATCCCGTGGATTTGAAGCGACGGCTCCATTTCCTTTCCGACTTCCCTCATTTAATCAAGTGCTTGCGCAACGGCCTGCTTAGCCATGAGTACTTGGTGCCAGAAGGGCGGGTGAGTTTTCTACTGTATACATTACAATCCAAACACATCCCAACATAAATAATGCTCCTTTCATTTACTGATGCATATGCATATACCAACCAAGGCGGCATATTTTTTGTTCATTACAGGTCTCCTTGCAAGCTGTATGTAGAGCCGTGGCAATGGATGGGAACAACGTGACACTCCAGGCACTACATGGCATCACCACCAGCCACACTAACCCGAACAACTTCGAAAAGATGCGGGTTTCTTTAGCTTTCCAGCTATTCAGTGACAAAGTTGTCAAGGGCCTGCAGCTCTACCGGGAAAAGATTGAAGAGCGGTGCGGTGATATTGCAGTAACACTACATTTCTTTGAGTAAGTACTCCAATAATATAGCACTAGTAATTCATATTAAAAATGTGATGACAACTAGTTAGCTGCATCACCTTTATTGCACAGTCAAAATTGTATTTATGTCGTCTTAATTATGCAGGATCATCCGTGACCTCATCTTGATAATGACTTCCCGGTTTCCTGCCGAAGCATTGAGACTTTCATCACCATCTGCGGACAAACTGAACAACATGCTGGTACTGCTGGACAACTTGGAACGTCGCACAAAAGGACAGCGTGGCTTCCTGAGCCAGTCCACTGCAACAGGGCTCCGAGGTACTGTCTCAAGTGTATTGTCATTGCTGAAATACCTTTGTGAAGTCGTAGGTTTTAAATACCTGTTAACGAGCCGGACAAGCCAGGACCCCATTGAGCACCTTTTTGGTATAGTGCGGCAGTCATGTGGATGCAATGCCCATCCGACGCCACAGCAGTTTGTTGTTGCTGTAAACTGCCTATCGTTCAGTAATCTTGTTCACTCGGTTGCAAAAGGAAATTGTGAGCCTGCAATACTCAGTTCCCTCTTAGGCCCTGATGCCAGTCAGCACAGCGGTCCTTCTGGCAAGCAGCAGCTTGTTGATGTGGGCAATATTGATGCTGCAGATACTTTAATGCTCAGTGCAGAGGCCGACCATACATCGTGTGCTGTGGCATCAAGCGACAGCAGACTTATATTTTATATGGCTGGCTATGTAGCCAGAAAATGTATCCTCAGGACTAAATGTGAGGAATGCCTCAATCTCCTATTGATTAGCAAAGAAAAGTCGGAGGTATTAAATTTAGCTCAATTCACTCTCCAAAACGGGGGCCTTTTGTACCCTGCAAGTGTGCTGTATCAGTTTGTGGCTGACCTTGAGAATGCCTTTACAGCATGTTTCAGCTTAAACGAGCTGCATTCAGACAGCATTTTGGATGTGCTGAGTACATTAACAGCTAAGCGAAATTACAGCCTTGGGTGCGCGGACCACCGTCAAAATGTTGCAGCAGAAATGACTGCTTTCTACGTAACCACTCGCATGCATTTTTTCACAAAGAGTATTAATCAAAGCAATGACAAGAGGCGTCAGGCTTCAAAGCACCTGAAGTTGAGTAGATGCTCTTAGACCATGCGATCTTTAGTTTCACTCTAGAAAAAGAAATTGAAGCATTGTTAACTGATAACGTTGGGTCTTGCCTTGTTGTTCTTGCCTTTTGTGCGATGCTAATAAAATTTGCCGGCGTGAAACCTTGCCGTGTGCTTAAACACAACTTTATTGCTCTCCTCGTATTTTTTGCATGTTGTGCATGATCATCACAAATGAAAATAATGTTGGTGCGTAGCTTGCAGAAATGGTCTATAACAGATGTTCCTTGAAAAGAGAGCACTGATATGACACCACTAAAAATCCCCGGGTGGCTAGGTCCGAAAACGTACGTTTTGTTTGCGATTACTACCTGTCTAAAAAAAAACGTAACATCTCAAAGCTGCTCTCAAGAGCAGCTTTGCAATTGCCAAGCTGCCTAACAATATGCAGGTATCCTGCTTAATGAAGGATTCGCGGATGCTGGTCTGAAAATGCCGAATTTCATACTACAATAATAGGCTTTATTTCCAAAAAAGGAGAAAAAAATGGTACTTGAGCCGACGCGCGCGGCTAACGAGAAAAGCGAAAACCCGCGCGCCTGTAAGCCGGCCACTCTAAGGAACCGCGCGCCGCCAGTTTCTCGCTGATACTTGAGTTTGCCCTCTAAGAAAGCGGGTCCTGCACGGCTGGACAGAATGCACTGCCTGTAGCACCTGCTGTGGCCAGGATGCTTTGTAGTGTGCGATCACTCGTCCGATATCAGCCGCAGCTAACGCCAGTAAATTACAAGGGGTGAGCACTTCCGCAGCTAGTGCAGCCGTGAAGGCAAGCTCAATTTCGAATTTAACGCGTTCTAACACGTAGGTGCAGCTCCAAATAAATCTCCATAAGGAAGGAATCGCCGTTTCGTACTAAATAAGCGCACAGAAACATCGGTATATGCCAGATAATAGCCGGAATGCATTGAAACCTTTGCTAGAAAAGGTTGCAGTGGCGCCACCTCGCGGCGTCAGTGCGAAACGGCGTGCCTGGGCGTCGCCGTTCGCGCCACTAGAATACATTCTAGTTCACTATAGCCGCGGCGCACTCAGCGTCGACTTCCCGCATGCCCGCCAGGGGCGCTGACGCATGTTTCACCTGAAAAACTTCTCTTGCCTCGTGTTGCGGTTGCGGTGGTGCGCCACAGAACACTTATACAAACTTAAAGGCTGTTTCGCGTGTCGGCGTGGAGACCTACAACCGCTAGGATTTCTGCGCCCGCGCCGGAAGCTGCCGCTCGCGTCAGTAGCATGACGCACCTCACATGACCACGGCGAGCCAACGTCACTTCCGGAACGACTCTCTGCGCGACGTTCAGGCAAGCCCGGGCAAGCTGCTTCAGCACCTTGTTGGCTGTGCGCGTAGAGATCGACGTTTTTCATGGCAGGTGCGGAAATCTTCAGCCGTGACGGCTGCATTAACAATGAAACCTTGATCGCCGAAGTGCAACGTCGCCAACCATTGGTACTGCTGGTACCGACGTCGCCTTCTCGTCACTATTAGCAGCAACGTCATCATTTTCATGACGAGCAACACTTTCTTTTTTCTGGACAACGGTCTCATGATTCAACAGTTAGCACAAACGTCGAAAGCTTGCAGCGCAGTTCGAGGTCTGACACACCGTACAACTAGTATTTCTAGGGACCCTAGTACAACACACGAGGCGCGTAGCACATGAGTGATGCTATGCCGATGCTGCTGCAGGTTTCGCCGGGCTCACAATATTCATATTAGGTCGCAGTTGAGCCGAATGACCCACAACGAGTCGTAAAATATCTTTCTGAAATATAAACAAGGTTTAAGCTAAAATTATTGTGTTTTCTTGCAATATGTAACACATTGCTTAACGAGGCCGTTAAGCGAAGGCTAGACTGCCTTAAACATGGCAAGCTAGCAACACTGCGCCGCCTCGACGAGACGCGCGACTGCGCGCGGCAACTCGTGCATCGTTTGGGTGCGCGCCCTCTTCCTCCGTCGGGCGCGGCGCGACGTCGAGTCAACGCGGCGTGTGCGGACGCATTGGAACGCGTACGTCTGGTTGAGCCTTTAGAGAAGGGAAACTGTACCTTCCACAATGCAACGAAAATAAGCGTAGCAGCGGCGTCGTGAGTATGCGACCACAGACGGCGCTGTACAACAGGAAACGGAAACAGTATTGGCGCTTTACGAGGTGTTCTGTGGCTTTACTGGGTCTCTGGCTGGTTGCTGTGTGGTTGCTGTGTGGCTAAAGTGTACTAGACCGTTGGGTAGTGAGCTGACTCTCCGGTGGCGGCGTGCGCTCCCGCGTCGCCGGAAATGTGAACAGTTTTATGTTTTCCCGGGGACCCGCGCGGAGGCGCTGTCGTCGTCGTCAATGTAAACCTCCGCTGCCTCCGCCGCTGCCTTCCTGGCTTTGCGCGCCGCTGCCTCCGCTGTGCTTTCTTTCATGTGTTCCGAAGTTTACATTACCAATTCTAATGTTTATAAGAAATCATCGTAGGGAAGTATATCGTGCGTCGCTATTGCGTGTGAAATGGCACCACGCCGTTTGAACCACTGTTTTGCGCCCGGCTGTAAAACGGGCTATGTACATGTAAAAGGTGCCCCAAAGCCGTCGTTATTCAGCGTGCCCAAGGATGAAGCACTTCGAAGACTGTGGGAAAAAAAACCTCCATCGAGCGGACAAGCCTCTCGAAGACACAAGTGCCGTGTGCGAACTACATTTTGAGCCGCGCTACGTAATTCGCGACTATGTACACATCATTGGTGGCAAGGAAGTGCGGATCCCACGTGGTAAGCCACTGCTTAGCAGTGATGCTGTGCCAACCATTCTTCCAAACCTACCCGCGTATTTGACGAAAAAAGCTGTGAAAGAGAGGCCTGCTCGTAAAAGGAAGTCAGAGAGTTGCGCGTCTCCGGCGAAGCGTAGACCGTGCTCGAACAGTGACACGACGGTGTCCTACACAAGCGCTGCAACGATTGCTGAGCAAGGCGCGGCCTCCTCGACGGAAGCAGGCGTGGAACCGGACGCCGATGCAGAATTTTCATGCCCACTGGGTCAGCAGGAACCCATGCTGTTATTTGACAGTCTTCAGGTACCGTCGGAGCAGTGGACCAAGCACAGGTTTCCTGGACACGACGGTGTCGTGTACTGCACGTCTGTGTTGACATCAAGAAATGAGGTGTGCTCAGAAAAAGTGGTAATGTTCTTTCAGTCACAGACGCACAGTTACTACAAAGTGTTTGTGAGAGGAATTCTGCTAAAAGAAAGCACATTGCAAACAAGCGGGGAAGCAGAAGATGTGCTGAGAGCAACTGATTCCATGAGTGTTTGCACTGGAGTAATGCGACTTGAAGATTATGAAGAAAGGTATTTTACGAAGAACCTTAAATCCCACGTAGTGACCCTCCAGCAAATGTACTTCAGCAGCAATTGCCTGGGTCAGGTCGCTGAAAGAGGTAATTATGCTGTCCATTTTGCCTAATTTGCAACTCATTTTATGTTGCGTTCATTGATTTTTTTGGCTCCGTGGGAACTCAATTCAATGCACTTTTCTTGCAGGTACGCAGTGTGTGTCTTGCCGCTACTTGAAACGAGCACTGCAGATCAGACGAGCGAGGGTCAAAAGAACTGATAAAAAGAGCGGCCGATCTGTTGTGCTTAAACTGCGAGCTGCAGCGAGAAGAAACAAGAGGCTAGTTGTTCGCCTAGGAGATGTGAAAAATGAACTTGCTAAAATGAGAGGGGAAAATGCTGCCATTCAAGCAGAAGCATTAGAAGCACAGATCTCAAAACTGCCCCCCAGACAGCAGGAAGCTGTTCGACAGTGCTTCGCAGCTTCAAAAGTGAAACCTAATGGTCTACGCTACACGAAAATGTGGGTCCTGGACTGCATAATAATGAAGATGAAAAGTCCTCGTCTGTATGAGCATCTTCGCCGTAATAGCATTCTTTCCCTACCGTGCAAATCAACCCTCAAGCGCTATGTATCTGCATATCGCACTGTGTTTGGCTTCAGCGACAAAGTTAGGCAGCTAAAAGTGAAGTCAGCTGAGCTTGATGCCTGGAAAAAACATGGTGGATTAGTTATAGATGAGCTAAAGCTGTCGGAACACTTTGCAGTTAAAACGTCTGGGGTTATTGAGGGTTTTGTAGACCTAGGCCCTTTCACAGCAGCCAAAGACAAAGGTGTCCCATGTGACCATGGCATGGTTATACTATTTGTTCCCTTTCAGGGAAAATGGAGCCAGGTAATTGGCTATTTTGCCACACATGGCAACATGAAGGGGGACATTCTTGCCAAAGTTGTTATTGAGGCAACCGTATTGGCCGAAAAGAGTGGCCTTTTTGTTGATTTCATTACATGCGACGGCGCAAGCTGGAATAGAAGGATGTGGAGGATACTTCGGATACAAGCATCAGCTGAGTCTACCACCTGCAAAATTCAGCACCCCAGCGATGCATCACGAAACCTCTTTTTTATATCCGACTTCCCTCATCTTATCAAATGTCTACGCAACTCATTGTTGAAATCTGGATTCAACACTCCAGCTGGCCATGTAAGGCTCTTCTTCATCTTATTGAGGATTTTGTTGTGCTATTACTCACTCTTGAAGCTTAACAGGGTCCTCTCCAATTTCTTTTTAGGTGGATATGCAACACGTAAAGGAAGCCTACAAAATGGATTCCTGCAATGTTACCCTCAAGGTTATGCCAGGGATAACACGATGTCATATTGAGCCAAACGCATTTGAAAAGATGAGAGTCAGTTATGCGTTCCAGCTTTTCGGCACTAAAGTGCTCCAAGCTTTTCACCTGTATAAGGACACGTTAGAAGCCACTCTTGGAAGAATGGATGCAACTCAGGAATTCTTCAGGTGAAATGCCTATTTTCTCTTCTGCTACTTAATTTTAAAAGTAATGAAACCTTTGCATTATGGTTTTGTTAGCTGAAAATGATGTTTAAGTCTAACTTGGTGCAAGCAACATCTGAAGAGCTTTTTTGTGTATTTCAGCAAAATCCACCAGCTGATATCTGTGATGACCTCACGGTTCCCTGCGGAAGCCCTCCGGCCAGATTCTCGAGCAACAGCTGTGCTGCAGGATTTTTTATCCTATCTTAAAGCATGGGAGGAGCATGTAAAAGGGACAGGTGGCTTTGTGAGTGAGTCCACGGCAACAGGTCTGCGTGTAACCATTTCAAGCACATTAGGCTTGCTAGATTACCTTACAAGAAAAGTAGGTTTTAAGTACCTAATGACCTCCAAAACTAGTCAAGACCCTCTTGAAAACCTTTTTGGGATCGTTCGACAGTCTTCTGGCAGTAATGACCACCCAACACCAAGTCAATTTCTAGTTATCATTAACTGCTTGTCATTTTATGGGCTAGTAAAATGTGCCAGTCAAGGTAACTGTCAGCAGGACGAACTGGGCTCCCTCCTGGAAGTTGACAGCCTGCCAGACACTGCGCAGAATGCAGCAGACTTTCATCTGCCAATGAGTGCTGCTAAGAGCATGCACACAGCTCCATCCTCCCAAGACCATAACCAGCACATTGCCAGCAGTGACTCAAGAATAATTTTTCACACCGCTGGCTATGTTGCAAGAAAATGCGTTTTAAAAACCAATTGCCAAGACTGTCTGACCCTTCTCACTATGCCTGCCCCAGATGAAACTTTCCAGCTTGCGAGGCTGACAAAGTTTCGTGACAATGGAGGGCTCCTCTATCCAACTGGTCGCTCATTTGGTTTCATAAAGAAGCTTGAGGACTTGTTCACAGGCTGCTTCTCCCATGGACAGCTGCACTCTGACAGCATTTTAGATGTGCTGACAGTTGTCAAAGCCAGACTTGGCCAAGAGGTTGGTTGTTCCAGTCATGCTTCCACCCTTTCTCCAAAAATAATCAAATTCTATGTCACTACACGACTTCACTTCTATGTTAAAAGTATAAATACTGACAAGTCGGGGAAGCGCCAAAAGGCAAAGCACTTGAAGTTGAGCCGCTGCTCTTGAAATGTGCATGCTGTCTGCATTGTCTACTTGTTGCATTGTGCTTGTCAAGATAATAAACTTTTGTTAAAGTTGTTCAACCAACATTTTGTTTGCATTTTTTTTTCTCTTTTTCTTTCATAAAATATTTCCTTAAAAATAAGTGTGGCTATACCAACATCACTCTCTGGAAAGGCAGATATAGGAAATTATGCAGTATGTTAGTGTCGGGAGAATTAAATGCGTTTTATGTTGGAATAATGTAGAGCAACGACTGATGTATAGGCGCATGTTTTCTGGCACATATGTGACAAGCTACAGCATGGAAGGTGTTTTAAACGGTTTACCTTTTGTTTCAACATTCATGTGCGATTAAAACTTCATATCTATGCTGCTTAACATTTCATTGATATACCTCTATTTTTCTTCCACAATATGCTCAGCCAGAGTCAAATAGGTGGGTATACAGGAAAGGCATCGTTCCAAAGGTGCCTGAATTGCTGTAAGGACTGCAAATAGGGTAACGCCGAAAACGAATTTCTGCACGCGCGCAACTCGATAACACCGCGACATATGGATCACTTACGTTCTAATCAAAGACAGCAGTAAAACTGCTGTCTTTGACAAGAATGTAAGTGATTCATTTGTTATGTCACGCTATTATTGAGTAAATATACCCAAACTTGCTGTCAATGGAGAGGAACCCCACAGCCTTTTACTCGGCGCAAGACGCGAGTTTTCGATACGAGTGCAAGCTCAGCAAAGCCAGCGTTACAAAAATGGTGATTAAAGAAACTTTTCCCTCATGAAAAGAAAGACGAAGTACTACTGACAAACAAGCATACTGTCCAAGCTCTTTATTTATATGAGAAACGAGCATTCAAGAAATTAGACCGTTTCTACAGCGGCGACCACGTACCTTTCGCACGGCCAAAGCGCGGCCGCTTACATTGAATACAGTGGTGGCGCCATCTAGCAGGCGAGACGTAAACCGCGACAGCGGATGGAGCTCAGTCAGCCCATTACCCAATATTCTAGTACACTTTAGTGTGGCGTTTGCCACACAGCAACCACACTGGCGGGAGCACGATAGAGGCGCAGCAGAATATATGTAGCGCTGAGTCATATCGAGTTAAGGCACACTCTGAACTGAGTTTTAAGGGCATCCCGAGCGGTTTTCGTTTATTTCGCCGCTGTTACCCCGAGTTGTGCCTCCGCGCTCCAGCTGTTGCATTTCGTGTAGGGCTACTGACGGAATGAGGTTTCCAGGTGGCACGATGGCCTCGACTGGAATAAACGCACAGGACACCAAAGATTGAGTAAGCTTGAAAATATTTTATTTGCATTTTACAAGTACAACAAAAAGCACACGTCTACGCATCCACACAAACGCGGTTACATAGTCAAGAACATAGTCAAGAAATGGCTCATTAATAAGGGTAGCACAAATGCACAAGAAAGAAGACCTAAGCTACAAAACGTATGGTCGGCTGCTAAGTATAATAATTTCCCTGTCACCGCGTGTCACTTTAATACAGCATCTTTACAACACTACCAGGCCGGGTAGTTTGGCGGAAAGAACGCAACAGCTTACGGCCGTCAGCTGCCTCTTCTTTACGGGTGTCATAATTATCCTAATCTCCCCATCAACGTCGTGCAAGTCCGCATACAGGTATCTGTATCTGAACCATATGTGCCAGCTTAATACATGTGTAGTGAAATTATGATAACCACTGCGTCTTATCAAACATGTATTGGTTTTGCAAATGCGCATTACAGCTGACAAAACGACATACTGTAAGTGAAGCACAAGAGAACAAGGACAAAAGGAGGATACAACACTTGAAGAAGAAATGAAGAATTAGTAGGCGTACAGCAAACAAGCGATGACGGAGAACACACAATGATGCATCGGGTGTTCTGTGACATCGGTTTGCGTACTTACGGTGTTATGGAGATCAACGGCATAAAAACGTACCTTCAAGCGTACTCCCTCAACCTCCGCCACATTCATTATGATAATCAACGCCTAAACAAAATGAGGCACTATTTTTTGCCAAGAGTAGACCTCTTTACAGCAAGTCTATATAATGACTCGCAGACGAAACCAGCATGCTTTTCGAAAATGTTTTACCGCCGTAGTATTCGAACGCCAACGGCCAGGAAACACATCGATACCAATAGGCTGTCGGTGGTTAATCAAGTACAAAAACCTTGACGCTATGACTAAAAAGCAACTTCAACACTCAATTTTTTAATAAATCAACTGCCTATTTGCCTGAGGTAAAAAAACACCCTTAGACACCTCGATTGTTTATGTAAAGTAAAAAAATTCAGCATGTTTAGCGCCCCTAGCAGAGAAAGCACAAATTAAAGTATGCGACCAAATTACAGTAGCTCCACTTGCGCGCTTACGCTGAAACGCCTCGATTGATTTTTTGCCCTCTGTGGCCATTTGTTGAACTTGAGAGTGTGCGGGGCCTGGGTGCGCTCGGTACAGCTCGGTTGGTTCGGCGTTGTCGGCACTCGACTGCAAATACCGCCGGCGTTGTATGCGTGGCAATATCTCTCTGTGCCTGTGCTGTGCTTGGCTCAATGTGCAGTATGTGTGCGTGAGAATGCCTGCCCGCCGTCGAAATTACTGTTTTGCGCCCGGGTGCCAGACTGGATACAGTCGTGCGAAGGATGCACCAAAGGCGTCTTTGTTCAGCGTCCCACATGATTAAGAACGGCGAAAGTAGTGGGAGAAGAATCTTCACCGTGCAGATAAGAAGCTAGATGAGTCTTGTGCAGTCTGCGAGCTCCATTTTGAACGGCGTTCTGTAATCAGGGACTTCGTGCACATAATAGACGGCAAAGAGCTGCGCATTCCTCGTGACAAGCCGCTGCTGTCGAAGGATGCCGTCCCCACGATTCTTCCGAATTTGCCGCAGTACCTTACGAAGAAGGTAATCTTGGACGGGCCACCACTGAGATCATTGTCGGCTGTGTAGAAGATGCACTTGTTGAGCTGCCACGACAGGGCATCATTTGTTTCTTTAGTGACGGTCCTATCATCATGAAGAGTGTCAGAAGAAAGCTAGAACAGCATCTGACATCAAGCATTGCCGATGTCGATCACTGCAGCTTACACAAAGTCCACAATGCTTTTGCAAAGGGCTTAGATGCTTTTGGATCTGATGTAGAAGTGGTAAGAAATGTTTACTATTACTTCAAATCTGCTGTCTGTTCAGAGCTATTCAGAGAAAGCCAGGAAGTCCTAGGTATTCCATCGCATGTGTTTTTGCGACATGTGTCGAACAGGTGGCTCACTTTACAAGAATCACTGAGCCGTATTCAGGAGCAGTTTGATGCCATTAAGGACTACTTTGAAAAAGCAAACAAGACTGGCCAGTGGTCTGCCACCCAAAGTCTTCATACGAAACTGGCTGCGGCATTCTCGCAGAAACCACTCTATGCTAAGATACTATTCCTGAAGAACTGTGCTGAGCTATTCACTGGCTGCCAGAAGCTGTTTCACAAACAAGAACCACTTTTGCACATTCTTCATGCGGAATTGTTGTTATTAGTTCAGCGAGTTCTTGGCCGCTTCTTACGCAGTGACGCCTACCAGGGCAAGACTCCACAGTGTGGAAGACAAAGCCTGAGTTGGGTATGGATACAGATGACGCAATGCGGACCTGGGACATCCCTGAAAGAAAGCATTTGCGACTTGGGGCTCGCGCTTTTTACATAGCGTGCTCACAAGACTTACTGTAAAAGCTACCTCTTGACAACAAACTGCTGCAACATGCAAGCATTCTTGGCTTGCACTTCACAGATGCAGACTCGGAAGTCCGCTCACTGCGATACCTTGCTTCACAACTGCCACAAGTGCTACAGCTGAATGAAGTATCTTCATTAATTGACGAATGGTACATGCTCAAATGCGATCCACTGAACAGCAGCGAAGTTGCAGTGCCTGAAAGGATTGACAGCGCATGGGCTAAAGTATTTCAACGGAAATCAGCTGCTGGTGGGCAAAAGTACCCACTGCTTGCAAAACTCGTGAAAGCCCTCCTGTCTCTCCCGCATGGTAATGCAGATTGCGAGAGAGGGTTCAGTATAAATAAGCGTCTGCTTGAGGGCTGTGCCTGTTTGTCTGTTAATAGCCTGAATGGACTACGGCAGGTTAAGACATATTTGCAAAGGTACAACGGGGATGCCACCAAAGTACCCCTGTCACCTAAGCTGGTCCGATGTGTAAAGAAGGCAAGGACATGTTATGCAGATAAGCTTGAAAAGGAAAGTGAAGATTCAGAGGTGACGAAGCCTGCAACCACACAGACCCAGCCCAATGCCATTACTTTGGAACAACTGAAAAGGGGCTTAAATGAAGAGGTTGCATCATGCTGTGCATTGCTTAAATGTGCAGAAGAGACAATCTCTACTGGCTTGGCTCACAAGAGCATGGAGCAGGTTCAAAATGGGCAGCAGTTGTTAGCTGAAGGGAATGCAAGCCTGGCTACTGCACTTCTTGAGCTTGACGAGCTGAAAAAAAGTAGCAAAAGGCACTGACGGAAAGAACTTTCCGTGTTTTCATTGTGGAATATGTGTGGGTTAAATGTAAAAAAATCATTATTCATGTTTTAAAGCTTATTTTGCAGTGTAAACAAGACATACTCAAATGGTGCATGTAGGCACGTTTAAATAGCGAAATTATTTATAGTTTTGATACAGCTGTGTATGTCTAGTCATTCTCTTATGGCCAACAGCACAAAATTGTGCTTTGGCATTTCTAGTCACTTTTGTACTATGTTTTATTGCATAAAACTGTTCAAAAGTGCTATTTAAAAAGGCAAATAAAGTCTTTCTGCAACATACCATGGTTTATTTGCTGGAGGCACACGAGCTAAATGGCTGCGCTGTGTCGTTCTTGCTTGTGTCTATTTACTCTGAAGAAGTACTGAACAATTGTGCAGTAGTAATAAGCTGCACCAAATGTCATGCATTTGCTTTTCTCCTGCTCCAACTGATCCAAAACGCAAAATTTTGTGCTATAGAACTGCTACAAAATGCTAATGTGGCTGCTCCTAAATTGCTACAAACCAGCCTTTTTCCTGCTCCAAAAGTTGCTCCAAATCTGAGATTGACTGGACCACCACTGCTAAACCTGTACTTGTGATCCACCAAAGCCATCAGGATCACACTATACCTGAAAGCAAAATTGACATCGTAGTCAATGACCAATCAACCAAGTCCTGTGACAATAACGGTAGCGTACACTTCAAAATACAGCATAATACCCTAGTCCATTTGACAGTTTCTTGCAAGGGCACACACATTTCATTGGCACATGTCACGAAGAGCAGTTGAAAGCTTGCAGCTGTCACTTCAGCCTGTATATTTCTGTAGTGTGCCTAACTTTGAAATATATGCAATGCTACTAACTCCATGCAAAACCATTTTACAATGCTGAGAAATTGTTTCATACAAGCATGCATGAGCAAACTAATGTATAAAGCGAGATGCATCCTTCTTCAGCACACTTGACAGTTTTGAGATGTAGCAGTCCGTACAGCGTCTACCGAATAGCCATAAGAATTTTGAATGCCGAGATTTTTAAAAAGTTCGGTTGGTTCATAAGCTATTACTGAGCGTGGCTCAATATGATAAAACTAAACAGGGTCGAACCACCATGCACATCTGCCATGTGACACAGTTCTTTGTTCCGTTGACTCCAAGGCCAGTGGCAGTTTGGGCTACTTCGCTCATTGATTAACAAGTGGAACAGCAGTGCAAAAGAAAAGGATGGCAGAAAGACAACACACACCGACTAGGTCGTGCTTTGTTTGCAGAGATCAGTCGCACACAGGTGCTTTGCAGTGGTGCCCATTACTTGTTTACGGTGACCATCAAGAAAGAAGTTATAAAGCTATTGTTCGAATTAAGCACCAATGTAGTTTGACTGCACCTGTACCATTTTCTAAAGCAACACTTTCAGTACCAGTGGTAACATGGATTTCAATATATTCAAATGGAACAAGCTTCCATTTTACAATTCAGTACCTGCAAGCAAACTTAGTGGCATTATTGAATATCTACGCACACCTGTCCTTTAGGCTAAACATGAATGGAATGCAAATTTGCGTTAAAGAATACTAAATTTCTTTCTCCACACTTCCTACCTTGTCTAGGAATAGGTTGCGTATGCAGCATACATTAAGCAAGCATTAATACGCGCCCTATGTGTGTACTTACCAGCCCTTATAGCTATGATAATCACTGGCATGCTCCTTCGGTGGGGAAACCAGCAAATGGCACCCATCCAGGGCACCTACTGTATGTGGGAAGCCACAAACAACTTGGAACTCCCTCATATGGTCGGCGACCTCACCAGGAGTTATCATCATTACCCATTTCGCCTCCAGAACTTCCGCGACGGTTTCGCAGAATTCTCTGTATATCGTGTTAACCGTCGACCTCGAACAAATGAGCAATTGTCTGGTCCTCAGCTGACGAACACAGCTTATAGAGCGCCATGGCGGCTCTCTTTTCTATACCAACAGCCTGCCATATATTTGTGGTTTGTCGTGTCATTGTTGGTCGGCAGATATCAACTATGTATTTGAAGGTCGTTTCCGACACTCGGAATGATTGCCGGTAGTGCTCCCCTCCCAAGTTTGGCAATATCTTCTCAAACCATTGTCCATCGCGATGGTAGGCCCAAACTTGCCTTCGTGCACGGCAGGAAGATGAGGACAGTGCTGCTAGCATGTTGTTGTGCAGCAACGACTGCTTTTTGATCAGGCGCCCCCTCTCTGCAGCTGCGTCGATTTCGATGTCCATTGATGAGATCGTCGCCAAAGTGAGGGCTATCTTGCACTTCCTCACATGCTTGCTCTCGTCACTCATAGTTGATCTGATGACAAGCACGCAAAAGAGAAAAATTATCCCAGACCACACCACAATAAACAACGTTTCCGCAATAACAGCCAGCACGACAGTAAAACAGCAGAACGCCTAGCCGACTACAGTCGTGGAACCAAGGAACAGTAGAGAGTGTGTCGGTGATGCGCGTGTGACGCTGGCGCATGAAGAGAAACCGGCACAATCAGCCACAACCGCGCGAATGACACGAGTAGGCACATGGTGGCTAGCAGAGCAGACAAAATCGCTGTGTATGAGGTACATGCTCGTTTTTTTTTGTCTTTAAGATAGATGACATTTTTAAAATGCAATGCATAAATAATTGTATTTTGTAAGAAATGACAAGTAACCAAAACTTTTTAGCAATATATAACGTGTTTCTTTCAGGACTGCGTACGAGGCGAGCAGCGCCTAATGGGCCCCCAGCGGCAGATTTCAAAAGCTCGTTTATAGGCCGTGTGACACGGAGCTAACTCCTTTGAGGTGAAACACCCTTGCGGTCCTTTAAGGGAAGGAAGTCTGAAGGAGATCCGAGTTGCCCGTGTGACACGGGTATAACTCTGTTCACTTCTTGATATTCCAAACAAATAAATAAATCCCGCTCAGCTCTAGCTGACTTCGCGTTGCATTTACAAATTTTGCGAAAGGTAGATTCTGAGCTAATAAGGTTCATTACAATGTTCCCTCAATTTTGTGCAGTATTAAAATGCCTTGTATACGTTTCTTTTCTCATCAGCTGGATGCCAGCAGGAACATCACACAAGCTTGGTGCACCTGTAGAGGTGGTGTCTCAGGGCACTGCAAGCATTCAGCAGCAGTGATTACATATGCAAGCCACGAAGACACGTTAAAAAAGACGTCCATCACAAATGTGTGAAAATGGCCATCGGTGAAGCAGCTTGGAATGTACAATAAGAAAGTCTTGTTCTCAGAAATGTACCCGCCTAAGCGTCCAGATGACAAGCTGGCGAGGCAACCCATGTCCAGCGCCATCAAATCAAACTGCACCTTGGGAACCATGCTCCGTCAAGAGAAGGAAGTCAAGGAAAATCTCGCAAGCTTGGACAGGCTGTTTGGACAACCTGGTCAGCCAAAAGAAATATTTGGAGTGGAGAGCATCCCAATTGAAGAAGTGAGAGATGACTTCCTTCTTCAGATAGTGGTGACAGAGGAAGAATGCAACAACATTGCAAGACAAACCATTCTGCAGAGTGGATGCCCACAGTGGCATTGTGAGAGGGCACTGAGAGTTTTAGCAAGCTCCAAGGTTCACAGAATAAAGACACGTCAAGCGGGCTTCGAAAGCTTGGGAGAACTGCCAACGCCACAATCCTTCAAAAGCGCTGCATGTGAATGCAGAGTGGCAAAAGAGCACATAGCATGTAAACAGTAAAAGTACAAAGAGGGGTGCAAGGAGATTCATTTGGGACTTGTCATCAGCACTGCGTAGCCATGGCAACTCTGAGGGAAAAGCTCTGCGCCCTGCGCCGCTGCTTACATCTGCTCATCTCGCAAGATGGCCACAGCTGAGTGCAGGTCACCGTCGTTGGCCACACCGGACTTGCCTGATATGTTGCAAGAGCTATTTTGAGTGTATTTGAGGCTGCATTACTCATTCAGGCAATGACATGAACTGGGCCCTTGTGGCACAAGGGTCTGCCATGGTGTACTGGTATCTGCATTCCTTATGGAGGCGAACCTTCTGCAAATGGGCCTGCTTTCTGCTCCCCCATCGGTTCAATGCAAGGAGTAGCAGGCTGATGTGGATGCGCTTGTGCTTGGTTGCCAGGCGCTCTTACCATGGCATCTTGTGACGAGACAATGTGACACAGTGCAGTCAAACGCAAATGTGTGAACCAGCCTTAATGCCACGTGTGCAGCTAACTAAGCACTTAATCCTGCTTCTACATTGTCGACACCTGCAATGACAGTTCTCATTTGTTTTTTTACACAGGCTGGCCACAATAAATGTTCAATTGTTTTAGTTATTCACTTATCATTCATGACAATATGTCTGTTCTGCCTTTTAGTTTTCAAACATAAGGAGCACCCACCCTGCATTCTTTTTTTATAATCTCCAAATTTTGAGTGGGTACTTACTCGGTACCTTACGGTTAGTACACCATAACCTACCTCAAGTCCTTGGAACTGTTTGGGCTCTTTATTCCCATCGGTGCGATCAGGTTCCTCCAGCAGTGGTGTGACTGCTGATGCTGGAGAAGCTGGAGAGTCCATGGTAGCCGTAGGTGGTGCAACTAGCAGCATGTTTGGCGAAGATATTGAGGAGCGGGCAAGATCTGCAACAAACAAGTGTTGCAGCTGTTCTTCGCTTCTTAACTCTAAGAAGAATGCACACCGTAACTTCTCTAGTTAATCATAATTCAGATTGTCATTGAACAAGAAAATGTCTCAATCTGATTGGGGGATGGGGGAGGGCACAACTACTGTAAATTTTTAACAGTTGCAATCAGCAATATTTGGCTCAAACTGACATAACATGCTCAGGCTGAGGTGCAGCAGTTGATTAGAACCGCTTTAGACTAAAGCAATCTCATTTACAGCCAAGTGGTATCATGAATCTGCTCTCTCTTCTCTACCTGTTAGGCTCTGGTGAAAAAAAAATACAAAAAAATAAAACTGCAATGAACGCCAGATCTTTAATGACGAGAATAAACGGACTCGATTTTTCTTCCACATGCAAATTTGTCGCCATGCTGCACACTTTGAACGCTCAATCACCTCCGGAATGACTACATGCACTGCTGTTTACTCCAAGTATCCACCAATCAAAAGTGTGTGCGTACTTGGCTATCTCGTCTGCGAACTCACTGCGCTTTTCTTATTTGCACAAATTCTCGTGTAAGCCAAGCTATGCTCTAGCACTGAGGTGCGCAAACTTTTTGGGGCCACAACCTCTCAAAGCTTCCAAGTGCCGACCGGCTATCCCCGCCATACTATTTCTGCATTAATTACGGGAACTTTCTGAGGAGTAGTGATCACCAGAAATCATCCCGCAACTTCTCAGGCGTGAGGGGAGGGTACAACCCCCCGTTTGCGCACCCCTGCTCTAGCGGCTGCCCCTTTGCCAGCACTAGAGTCAAATCGGTCACACAAACCACTGAGCACACCGATTAGCGAAATATTGGCTGGGGGGGTTGCGAAGAAGCTAATCACATCTAAAATGTCAACATCTGACAGCTAGTTTAAAAAGAAAGTGTTTAGTTCTCACTTTTCATAGCGCCCAGCCTTATTTCCTGGAAGCACGGACCGCTTATGGTACTCGTCAGAAAATATCGTTTGCATGTACGTGGACGACACATCCTTGGATGGCGCACCCCAACGAAATGGACGCTGCATATCTTTCAGTGCCGAGAGGGCTCCCAGTTGGTCCCGTCAGCACTGAAATGTGCAGACGTTAGTGGCACAAGAAAAACAAAAACACAGAACGCGGGACAGCAGAGAAAGAAGACACAGTCATTGGAACCAAACTTACTTTTTTCGCCACAGCTGTGATCCACTGTTGCTGCTGCCCAACAATGCACGGATGTTTTGAGAAACCATGAAACATGGTCTCCACGGGACATGTGTACCTGTTGATACAGCCGACCATGCAGCAATTCATTATTCCAATCAACTACGTGTTAATGACGTAGTCACAGCGTATGCATCTTTACAGTGGCAGCATATGTGTTGAGGTTTCCTTCTGTACGGGTTCTCAAAAAGTGTCTTCTTTGGTGGCCGCGCGGTGGCGCGCCAGTTGCCATGCATGCAATGTATAGTGAACATACGATGGAATAATGTGCAACTTGAATTTATGCTGCTCAATTGTAGTTCTATGCGCCAACTTTTGGACCAAGACATCATCAGGTTTGTGAAGGTCGGATTTAGGAAGCATCTTGTGCATTCACCTCCCTATTAATAATTGACTGAAGCTGCCCACAGAGGTAAACACCCGTCAAGCTTGCTTCAGAAATGCTTACAGGGTCATGGTGGAATGTCAAGGAAAGCACGATCAGTAACTGCTGGTGAAAGGCAGGCCTTTTGAAGGCTTCATCTATGCCACGAGACTAAATGGATACAGAGGAGCTCAACAATCCAGAACTGTGGAATGAGCTTAGGGCCCAAACTCACTGAATCCGCCAGCCGTTCCACACTCCACCTTGGTGCTCTGCTTCGCCTTGCGGATGGCTGTCCGGTCATCTGGGCGAACGTTGGCAACTTTGCAGTCTGCATGACTGCTCCTGTCTCATTGGCTGATCCCAGGCAGATGGTGAGTGAAGTCTTCACAGCAAACATGATGCTTGCTTGAAGCAAAGTGGGGACGTGAGGCCTAAGCTACAGCCACATCAGAAACAGTCTATTTTTCTTGTAATTTTTACTAGAGTTATCCAGCACCCACGGAGATAGTCACTGAAGGCAAGCAAGCCGGTGTACCCATCCAGGCCTCATCAATGTGTGTGATTGCCAACAGAACCTGATAAAGCATAGGAAGTGTGTAGGGTTTACGCAAGCATTGGAGGAAATATCTGAGGCTGTCGACTTGCTGTGCTTTGTGTGTGCATTGCAAACGAGAAGTCCATCACATACATGTACATTCTGAGCTTGACACATGTTCCAGAGCGTGGCGAAAAGAAAAGTGTCCGATCGGTGCATCCAGCATATGTGACTTGCATGTGTTCTGTGTATGCGGTTCGTTGCTGCGAAGTGATGAACGCCAATCTTTTACAACCTTCAGAAGTGATGACACGATCAGCAGCGATAAGTTGTACTATCTCATTATCGCTGTCATTCCTCGTGTGGTATACTGTACAAATTTACATTTTCTGACAAAAGCAATATGCATGTAAAAGTAAGCAAGACTGAACAAGGAGATGGTGATATCAGGAGCGTAGTCGGGGGGGGGGGGGGGGGCTTATGGGGCTTCAGCCCCCCCCCCCCCCCCCGAAATTATTTCGTGCTGTCCATCCACCGCCCACCCAAGCAATCCCCGGTGCCGGAAATCATTCTGAATTTTCTCTAGAATGTTCTTTTCACGCTCGAAAAGACTTCAGCGCGAACCTTGCGAACTTGGGCTGGATTTCGCAGCAGCGCCCATGCACCGGAAGTCGCATAACGCCAAGCAGCCCCATTCGAGCTCAAAGTTACAAGGATGTTTTGATGGCGAACGGGCTGCCACGGCATCTTGCAGAGGCTGCGGAATCTACGCAGCGCATGGATGTCACTTCCGAAATTTATGGGTATAAAGTTCTCATAACCTTTTGATGTGAAAGGTGCATTGACATTTCCAAAGTTGTGCTTTCGATTTTCAATTGCAGAACTTTGTGGGTTTTATGTTACTATAAATATCGGATGCCCAAGGTGCATGGACTTTTATAAAGTCTTACATCGGACCATATGACAAGACAAGCCAAATCAACACACTATCAGACAAGATGACAAAGCCAGCAGCGAGGTCGGATGAGACGAAGCTTTGTGGTGGTTAATTTGTGCCGTCATGACACATAAAAAAATATAAACATTTCTTTTTTCACCTAAGCCAAAGCATCCGCGTCAAGACACGAAAGTCAGCCAAGGTAACTAAGCTCGTATTTACTTTTTCTACTTCGACTTTTACTCGCGAGGACACATTAAGCCTCTTCAATTTTTTTGTCCTTGCTACCCTACCCGCGGGCTGCCAGAGGCAGCCAGAGCGCAAGCGTTTTTCTAGTGTTGCTCCGACCACCGCGCGGCGCACGTCGGTGCACGTTCGCTTTTCTCTGGCCGAGTGGATTTCTGCCTCGCAATTTTGGGCACTTTCCGGCTAGCAGACAAGAAAAAGAAGCTATCGTCGCTCGCTGTCATCACAGTGGGGACTCGACGAATTGCACTGCGTTCGCTTGAGCGCAACCTCTCCGGAAAGTCTTGTCTCGCCACTGTAGGATACCGAGCAGTATGTGTAAGGTTCTCGGTGGACCAAGCATCTCACGTTTTCTTCGATATTCTTTCGGCAGCTACATTAGGTGGCCAAAGTAGGCATTCGATTGTGGCCAACATACTTCACGCTTTTTCATTTCGATGCCCCGGCCCCACAAAAGAAAAAAAGCGACATTGTTGTGGCGCAGCAAATTGTCGTATGGTGAAAGTTCGATTTTGTTACTTCTTTTGCGGACAGTAATGGGCCACGGGATGCTTCAGTTGCCGGTAGTCTTATCATATAGTATTGCGATAGCAATTATATGGACACTCCAGGCGCATTCCTGCCGTTGCCGTCACCCTCATGTTTCGTATAAAGTCCAAGGGCGATAACATCGTGACCGCGTGCTGCATACTGTATGTGCGAGTGAAAGCGTAGGGAGGGGGATGGGCGGGCTGGAATGGGTGAGACGACGATGGTGGCTCAGTCTTGTGTGCGCAAAAGAGAAAAGCGGGGAGCAAGCGCGCCACCTTCCGTCGCGCGCGATACATCCGGGTGAGTGGATGTAATGGGGGTGGGATCTAGGATTCTGTGAATCTCTAATTGCGCAACATGTTTATTTGCCTTGTTTGATGCATCGTATACAGTGACTTTCTTTAGATACGTAGATTTATTGGAGACTTATACGTATATATTTAAATATCTTGTTGCGGGGTTTTGTGTATACGTGCAGTGAACTTTGTTTCCAGTGACACTTTTTTGCCTTTTATCAAGCTGTATCTTCGCATTGGTATATTCCATTGTATCATCGCATTTCTAATGTACGAAGGCGAGTAAAATAAAAGGGAGCCCACCCACCCCGCGCAATAATTGTTCGGTCCATTATCTGCTAGGCATGCACGTGACACAGAGGCATCTCTCTATTACAAAAGTGACACGCAGGTGTGAGTATCTCAAGGTTGTTTAATGCTCTCATACACTGGGTCGAACATGGTTGCGCGACATAATGGACGCTCTAGAAGTTAAACAGCGTGGTGCCCTGAGGTTTTTGACAGCTGAAGGTATTTCCCAAAAAGAAATTAGTCGCCGTATGGCTGCCGTGTACGTTGAACATTGCATTTCATTGGCCACTGTGAAGCGTTCGAGCAAATGGTTGAAAGAAGGACGTGAAAGTTGCAAAGACGATCCAAGGCTGGGCCAAAGCCACCGTGCAATCATCCCTAACAAAATTGCAAAGGTTGATGAGCTGAAGAGACAAGAACGGAGGATAATCATAGATGAACTGGCAGAGCGTGTGAACATCAGTCATGGTTCGGTTGACGCAATAATTCATGAACGTATTGGTTATCTGCTCTTGTGTGCGCAACGGTTGCCCGAGATTTTGAACTACCGCCAGAAGACTGAGAAGTTCAGCGCTGCCTTGACTCATCTGATCCAGATTCACAATAAGGGTGACGACTTCTTGTCTCCAATTGTGATAGGGGACGAACCATAGTGCCACTTCTACGAGCCTGAAACACGACAGCAAAGCTTACAGTGGAAACATTCGAATTCACCACCCCCCAGAAAGGAAAGGCCGTCATTTCCACCGGAAAGGTGTTGTTGACATTTTTTTTCGATCGTCAGGGGCCATTACTGATCTATAATTTGCTAAATATTGAGAGACTATCAATTTGTTTCATTATTGTAAAACGCCAGATCGGCTGCGTGTCACAATCAAGAACAAACTACGAGGAAAATTGACGAATGGGGTCATCTTGTTCCACGACAATGTTGTCCCCACGTCGCTGATGTGGTTAATACAAAACTGGCAATGTTCAAGCGGGAAACGCTGCAACATCCGCCATACAGCCGAGAGCTGTCGCCTTGCGACTTTCACTTTTTGGAGCATTTGAAAAAACAGCTCAAGCGAACCAGATTCGTGTTGGACGATGACGTGAAAGAGCCAGTTGCAGACTTTTTGAAGCAGCAACCCAAGGAACTTAATGAGACGGGAATCACCGAACGCAATCAAGCAAAATCCATCCAGGCAATGTCATGTCTGTAAAGCTCAGGGGAAGAAGAGCGAGAGCCGGTGGGAGTGCGAGAAATGTGGAGTGGCACTTCACATGCCCGTCTGCTTCAAGACCTTCCACACTCGCAAGGTACTCCGAGTGCAGTGCTTCCAGAAAACATTCCCAAACAAAATAAAAAAAAGAAAATTTCATGTGGGACGCAATAGCCGGTGCTATGGAGGTTTCTTTATGACGCCATACACGGCAGTCCATGGCGTCGAAAGTTGCGCGGAACAGCTCGCGGGAATGCCCGTTGAAGCCACAGAAGCGAATGGGTTAAGAAGAAATCAAATATTACAAATAAATGGTAATACATATTATTTAATAAGAAATCGCAGTACATGCAAGAGAGTGCAGTAAAGAACTATTTTGACATTTCTTTTGGTACATGTTTCTCTTTTCTGTCAGTAGATGGTGTTGCATACGCACACACGCGCGGTGCCATCTGGGAAATCATGTGCTTTTTGGCGTGCATTGAAGTTCCGTCTGCCTTTGGTTCCGTTTCTGACAAGAAGACTCGCAATGGCAGAAGCAGCGACTCGCCGGCCTCTTGGCCCCCATGTTTCGCCGCGACAGCATACTTTGCTTGTAGAGTTCATGGAACAACACCCGTGGCTCGTGAAAGGGTCATCTGTTTTGATGCCAGAAATTACAAAAGCAAGCAAAGCGCTGTTGTGGCGTGATCTCGCAGAGAAATTAAATGGAGAGGGGCCAGCAACGAAAACAGCGGACCAGTGGCGGCAGTTCTGGAAAAAAGTGTATAACTCCCGCCACGACGCAGTCGTCAAGGCCGCTGAACACAGGTGAGTGCAATGATCCAGAGTGCACGTTTGCTTTTGTGTAATGAGCGGCTCGTTTACTCCTAGGGGTACCGGCAGCGGCCGTCTGTGCAGGCTGCGGGGCCGCATCCTCGATCTTGTCGGCCACTCAAGTGCAGTAGGCGTGTGTGACGGATTTTTCTAATAGGTATGTTCGACATGAACTGCATCTTTCCTAACAGAGGGCGTAATTAGAGAAGTTATTTCAAAAGTAAGTGGAGGTGGTCACAAGTAATAGCGATCCTTAGACCAGCGACTACGTTTTAACTATTAGGTGAACTGATGGTATGCTTTCAGCATCACTTTTCTCGGTCCCCCTTACGACATTTGCAAAAAAAAAAAAAACATCTGTTAGTAGTAATTTTCTGTTTACTGTGAATGCACCTTTGTTTGGAGTAGTAATAAACATATACAAATTTACCAACATATACAAATTTACCAACATATCCCTTTGCGACACGGCGTGTACAATTGTACACGCGATTTTCACGAGCTTTTTTGCGAGCTTCTATCGTCGTCATCAACACTTGGGCCATTGGAGCCGCATTCGAATTTACCGCTCTACCGGACGGTGCTGCCATCTCGTGATTGCCGCGCCAAATGCATTACCAAAACAAGAAAACAAGATGGACGCCTCGACGTTCTACGGCGCGTCAAGTAGGTGCTCTTGGCTTTATCTTTTCTGCCTATTTAAAACGTTGATTAAGCTGGAACTAAAGCTGTGGACCTGATAACTAAGTGCTATAGATAAGAATAATACGGAATTATTTTTTATTGTACTACTGGTTAGGAAACGGTGGTCATGTTTACGATGGCGTGTCTATTTGTACACAACGTGTCACAAATGCACCGTTTAGGCGGCCGCCGGTTCATCCTGCTGTAACTGCGGCGAATGTCGCTTTTCTGCTTTACTGAGCCTTTTTTTCCTTTTATAGGCATCCAGACTCATGCGAGAACAAGACGCAAGACTCCGAACTCGTCAGTAGACCAGCTTTTTGACGCCATCATGAATGGAGATGTGTCAGACGCCGATCTTTCTGACGATGAAGTCGCCGATGTACAGGCAGCTCAAGCGGTAAGTGGCAAATAGCGAAATTTCTTGTTAGCAGTTGCATCATTTTGCCTTTACGTTTGCAGGTAACTGCATCGAATGAGGAGCATGACCCTAAAATGCATCCTGCAGACGACGAGGGTGATCTCAGTGACAGTGATGAGATGCCTGCGAAAAAAGTGAAGCATGTCAAGTGGCTCTCCAAACCTTTCGATCCAGTGGACACGCGCTGCACCTACCACCCGCTTGGCGGATCAACGCCAGAAGAACCGCTAAAGTATTTCATGAAGTATTTCACCGATGAAGTGTTCGAGGACTTCACGAAGTACACAAATATTTATGCCTTGCAGAACACAGGAAACGAACTTTCGTGCTCCGTGCAAGAGATGAAAGTGTTTTTTGGAATTCTCATTTACATGGGTGTCCTGAAATTCCCACGTGTCCGCATGTATTGGCAAAGCGGTACCCGAATTTCTGCAATTGCAGATGCAATGGCGGTAAACAGATTTTTTAAATTGCGAAGCGCATTGCACATAACTGACCAGAATGAGCCAAGGGATGCATCCAGTGTGGACAAGTTCTGGAAGGTGAGGCCGCTCCTCGATGTCATTAGGTCCCGGTGCCTTCAGCTTGAAGAGCTTGAACATAACTGCATTGATGAGCAGATGGTGGCATTTACAGGAAGGGTCCCAGCAAAACAGGTGGTGAAAAGTAAGCCAAACCCTGTTGGTGTGAAGATCTTTGTGCGATGCAGCACCGATGGTCTGGCGCATGATTTTGAACTCTATCAGGGCAAAGGCACAGGAGTAGACCGGGAGTTCTCCTACCTTGGTCTAGGGGGCTGTGTGGTAATGAGACTTGTGGAGTCATTCCCACAGCACCGCAACCTGAAATTGTTCTTTGACAATTACTTCACGTCCGTGCTGCTTCTGAGGGAGCTAAAAGGTATTGGAATCCTTGCCACGGGTACGATCAGGTGCAACAGGCTGCTGGGTTGTAAGCTGAAGGGCGAAAAAGAAATGCGAAAGGAGGAGCGTGGGAGCACCGATGTCAAGGTGACAGAGGAAGGAGACGTTGCCCTTGTGCGATGGAAGGACAACAATCTGGTCACGGTGGCCTCAACACAGGTTTCCACTGGTGAAGCTAGGGCTGTGAGCAGGTGGAGCTCCTCGAAAAAGGAGCGCATCGAGGTAGAATGCCCACAGGCTATACTAGAGTATAATCGCCACATGGGTGGGGTTGATAAGTTGGATTTTATCATGTCGCTCTATCACATCAGAGCAAAGACAAAAAAATGGCCTGTAAGGGTAATTTCACACCTCACCTCATTTGCGCTTGCAAACTCATGGTTGCAGTATTTAAGAGATGCTTCTGCTGAAGGCCTTGTCCGAAAGAACACGATGGACATGCTACAGTTTCAAACCGATACTGCCATGAGCCTGCTTGTTTCCGAGAAACCTTTGGAGAAGAAGCGAGGGCGACCAAGTGCGGAAAGCTTACAGAGGGTATCAAAAGCACCTCATAATAGTGGACCCCTCCTTACAAACACTGTTCGTTTGGATGGTAAAGCGCACTGGCCTCAGCACGTGGATGCACGATTCCCACAGCGTTGCCGGAAGCCTGGATGCAATTCCAAATCACGAGTTCGGTGCAGGAAGTGCGAAGTGTTCTTGTGCCTGTCCGCCACTAATGACTGTTTTTATGAATATCACACCAAGTAAGCAAGAAGGCTGATCAGCTGATGACCAAAGAGGAATTTTTTATCGCTCTACCTGCAATATTTTCATGCAATAAAGCCTTCGGTTGACTTTTGCTGACTTAGTTGTATTGAGTCACAGTGTGTACATATGAGGACGCGACCTAATTTATTAAGTACCTAAGGTACCGGCTTGTTTATGGTTTTTTACTGAAATATTGTTCATCAAGAGTGCACACAGGCAGTTTCAAAATTTTCTGATGACTATATCCTAATGCGTGTCGCAAAGGGATATACCAACATATCCCAAGTAAACCAATTTTCCAGTTATTAAATATCCTTCCTTTTGACCTCTTGTGGTCTTTAAATATAGCAGTGTGTGTAAACAACATAGTAAAATATAACCAACCTTTCAATGCCTTCCTGTTTCGCTCTCCTTCTCGACTCACGAGAAACCTCACACATAGTAACTTTAATCTGCCACCGAATAATAACATCTACAGTGAAAGATTGGTGCAGTTTTCAGGAGCCAAGGTTTGGAATGCTTTACCCCCAGAAATAAGACAGTCCCACGAAACAAATAAAGCATTAAGAACATACTTTTTGAGCCTTATTTGATCTATGTGACAGTCGTTCGCAGTTTGTGTTTGTTGTACCGTGTTGTACATTACAGATCTTTATTCATTCTGCTGTAAAATGCATATTACTTTATTTTCTCCTCATTGTATACTGTACTTTGGTTTTTCGCCGTGATTTTGGGCTTTCCATTTTACACAAGTGCTGTGTCATTGCCATCATGTATTTTTGTTTCTGAACCCCACACTAGCCTCTGGCTATGGGTTCAATCAGTCTTTTGATAATCTGTATGGCAAGAGTAGCAATAAAATGAAATGAAATACAGTAAGCTCTCAGAAGTACGAACGTCGGTTTATCGAATATTTCAGAATAACGAACTTTTTAAATGTCCCCGACAGTTTTCTTATAGATTCTATGCAAAAATGTTTCACTTAAACGAATTTCATAACAGTCAATATTTCAGTTTAATGAACTCGCTCAGAGGACCAAGGCCTATTTTTACGATCAGTTCAACGAGGTTTTGCGCCCTGCACTGCAGGCGCAACCGATGCCCGCCCTCATCAAACCGCCGCTCCAGCGGCAATGTAACGTCGCTGGCGCTACAGTGCCCCTGGGGCAAAGCGGTGATCAGTCACACCATAAACCACGTGGTGCGCGTTTTTTTCCGACCGCCTAGTCGTGGCATGGTCGTCGTCTTTCTTTCCAGTCTCGTCGGTTCTGCGTGTGCACACAAACGACGCATGTGGTGTGTTTTTCATCGGCTCCATTCAGCCTTCCAGTTTTAAGTAACAACGGCAATTCGCATGCCTACTTTCGGAATGAGTATGACGAAACGGAAGCGGTTGTCTCTCTCGGAGAAGCTGGAAATCCTTCAGCGCCTGGACAACGGTCAAAGGCAAGTGGACATTGCAAAGGACTGTGGAATTGCACCGTCGACGTCAATGATTGTGAAACAAAAATCGAAGCTTGAAGGAGAAACTTCGATGAATCCTGCCAGGAAACGACTCTATAAATTCCATTTCACACATTTCTAACACTATGGATGCCATGTCTTTTGCTCCATGAATTGCAGTTCAAACTTTTGACTCTGTATGCCATGTCTTATGTTGGTCTAGTGAATATTCAGTTTAGTGAACTTTCAGTTAAGTGAATTATTTCCTTCGGTACCTTGAAGTTCACTCAAGTGAGAGTTCACTGTAGTCAGGTACAAAGTTCCCAATGCATTATAATTGAACACTGTATGTATACAACAGCACACATGCATTTTTGGTAGACCTTGCAGACCCACGTTGCAGGGTAATTATGCAATGTCTTAATTGATCCAGTTAGTCTGAGTTTGTGAAAATTCTACTGCAAGCGTTTTAAAAATGTTGTGTTGAGTGACATGTTCAGAAAATATATTTTGTTCTTAAACGTAGCCTATTTGGTTTTCATTCATTTTACACTTTGCTGCAATTATATATTAATTATTGAGGTTATTCAGGCAGACCGTGGAGTCAAAGTATCACTGCTCATTGTGGTGGCCTTGTGCGCTCAGGATAGCACCCTGCCGTCTTCTGCACAATCCCTGGATGGGCATGCTCCAAGCCCCCAGCTCACTCCAACGACTGCTGTGCAGCCCGTTACAGCTCCTGCCGACCAAGCCATTCCACGTCGGCGATGATTTCCATCATGTGTTTCTGTTGGAGATCGACCCGGTACGAGCGGCTCGTCACGTAAGTTCAGCAATGCACACGATTCGTCACCAGTGATATCAAGCTTCCCTACTGCATACCATTGTATAAACCGCTATCTGATGATCAGATCTAGACTGCATAGGTAAAGCGCTGCAACAATCTCTTTTCTGTGGGTATCCTCAGGGACAAGCCAACAACAGGAGCGGTGCATACTATCGCGCAGGCCAGCTGCTGAAGATTTCCTGCCAGAAATTGATGCTGGCTATCAACAGTCATTGGACTTGGCAGCTGAAATCGAATCTGTATGTACATATTTCATTTTCTGCAAGGTTGTTAGCGAGAAAGAGTAATATATAACAGTCAATGCTATTCTACAAAGAGGAACTGCAGCAGCTTAAATATGTGGTGGGTGCAGTTGCGACAAGCTTCCAGCAAGAGGCAGGGAGGATGCTGGGCCAATCAACTACCCTGCATCGCCTGGCTGCTGCTACAGAGGCACTGGCTGACTCGCAAGCATGCCAGGCCACAGCACTGGAGCGGATGGCAGCTGTTAAAGCGAACACACCGGCCAACGAATCTACGTACCAGGCTCATATTGTTGCTGCAGTGGAGCGACTACCAATTACAGGGCAGTTCATACTGCAGCAAGTGCAGTGGCTGTCCACCATCGCCTCTATCAGTGCTGAACCTCCAGCGAAATAGCATCATGGATATTTTACTTTATTCCACTTCTGTCATTACGAGTTCTAAAGGTTCTTTTTAAATGTTACTATTGCCATCCTACTTTATTATGCTAGTCCAGACAACTGAAGTTTTGTGTGTAGACAAGGTTCTTTCAATTTTATTCATTTTGGTTTGCACCTTTTTATTTTGCTTATTATCCAAACCAGCTACTCCAGACAATTGTTTCATTTTGTGTCTAGGCAAGAATATTTGCCTTCCATTCATTTCTGTTTGCACCACTCTGTTATGTTACATTACCCAAAACACCCACAATTCGGGTACATTTCTTGTTACTACCCTTATTTTACATTGTTAATCCTGTCAGCTGTGATAGTCTCTGGGCAGTGTGCAACCAATAATAACTGCAATTTGTTATTTTAGCTCACTATATCATTTTCTTTCACAATGTTATCCTATCTCAGCCAAATACTCTGCGAGGTTATGGCAGTAGTGCATACATTTGGCCACAGCTTCTTGCTGTAGCCATTGCGTAAAGACAGGTTCTGCTGTGATTTTTTGTATAAGTAGCAAAGTCATCAAGAAGCACCATGTGATATCATATAATTTCGCTACCAAGTATGCTCCCTGTCTCAATAATTCAGTTGAGCACATTTTGTAGCAGTGTTATTAATTTCTACCAAGATTGTGCCGAAGATGACCACTGATGAAGAGGCTCAGTGCACCATAAATAGCCACAAGCAAGATTTTATTTTCAGTGTCAATAATTCATACCAAACTAGGCAGCTGTGTTAGGTCTTCTAACAGCAGCTATTGCTACAATGGTATAACTCATATGCAAAAGGAAAACAGGACCAGAAACAACAGTCATAGTGCTGAAAGTTGAGGCGGAAGTTGTTGAAGTTTATTCTGTTTCCTCGTACAGAAACTGCTGAAGGACCCCGAACAAAAGGTGCTTCCTTGCGCCTGACTAAGTTCAGGGCCCCATACAACCTGTGCACAGGGGAAACAGCGCAGTACAGATGAAACTGTTCTACACTCAAGGATACAAATTAAAAATGCAAAAAGATACAACAGTAATAAGCACTCACTCAAAGAGCTAAACAAATAAAAAACAAGAAAGACAACCATACGAAGTGCAATATAAGTTGTTACTGAACTGAACATTGCCGATGCTCTCACACGACAACATATGTATAAGCCAGACATTCTTGGAAAAAGCTGATGTCACCTTGACTGCTTCGTAAATAAAAAGAGGGAATGAAAATAGATAAAAGAGCTAACGGCAAGACAACAGCACCTTACAAATATGGTATTCAATTATATGCATGCCATATAAATTATCACCGCTGCGGGGGCTCAGTGGTGCACGGCAGCTAATGTGGAAGGCATGGGTTCGAACATGCCCACAAAGATCGCATTTCGATGGAAGCGGAATGTTTCAGGCCCATGCACTGCACGAGATGTCAGTGCACATTAAAAAAGATTTGGTGGAGCCTTTCAGTATGGTATCTCTCAAAGACTGAATTGTTTGGGTAAGTTCAACCCACCAATCTGAGCCAAACCATATACAGTCGAACCCCGCTACAACGAACGCCGCTTCAACGAAATGTCCGGTTCAACGAATAATTCTCAGTTCCCCGTCAGCTGCCCATAGGAGTCAATGCACAAATATCCTCACCACAACGAACACTTTTTCTTATGCCGTTCCGCTTTAACGAAATCTGACAGAGTAATTCCAGGCTCGAAATTTAATTTGCCGCGCAGGAAACGCAATTTCGAACATTTTGCACATAAAAAAGCATCTGCAAAGTTATCATCGCGCGTTGGCACCGCAAGAAACTGCCGCTGATGACCGAGCATGGGGGCCGCCATTGCTCGATGGCGACGGCGATGAGACTGGCCTACCTTTGAGATTGGCTTGAAACTTTTTAGCCGCAGACAATCCAAAGCCGACGCTCAGTCGTCTCGTCAGTCCATGCTGCGTCTCAGCGCCGTCGGTGCGTAGTTAGTGCTATTCGTGTTGTGCACGTGTTGCGGTGTTCGATTTTTAGCGTGCTTTCCGACATGGCGCCGCCATGTCTAAAGTTTTTATCCCTGGAGGATAAAGCTAGGATCCTGGCCGAAGTCGAAAGTGGAGAGAAGAAAGGTGACGTTGCGAAGAAGTTTGGGATTTCTCCCAGTTCGCTGTCCACCATCTTGAAGTCAAAAGAAGCAATAGCGCAAGCTCTTGCTTCAGGCACATCAGCCAAGCGGAAGAAGCTGACGCCGTCGGCGCACGAAGACCTCGACAAGGCCATGTACACGTGGTTTGTCGAGACGAGGGCGAAAAACATACCCATCAGTGGAAACGCCGTGCAGCAGAAGGCCCTGAATTACGCTTGCCTGCTGGGGATTGACGATTTCAAGGCGAGCACAGGCTGGCTCAGCAGATTCAAGGCCCGCCATGACATTGTCGGCAAGACGCTCTCTGGCGAGTCGGCATCGGCAGACACAGGCAGCGCATCCGCCTGGATCTCCACAAACGTTTCGGCGTTGTTGAAAGACTATGCGAAGTGTGACATCTACAACGCTGACGAGGCAGGCCTGTTTTACGAGATGCTGCCGTCTAAAACCCTCGAAATGAAAGGTCAGCGTTGCCACGGTGGGAAACACAGTAAGAAGCGCGTGACCGTGCTGCTGTGCGCCAACGCGGACGGATCCGACAAGCGCCCACCGCTAGTCATTGGGAAGAGTGCAAAGCCCCGTTGCTTTAAAGGTAATAGGAGCCTTCCCGTAAAATATGTCGCCAACAGCCGCTCCTGGATGACGCGGGCCATTTTCTCCGAGTGGGTCGCGTCATTTGACTGCGACATGAGGAGGCAGGGCCGGCGGGTGTGCTTATTGCTGGACAATTGCTCCGCCCATCATATTCTGGATGTGGAGCTCACAAATGTGGAGCTGAAGTACTTTCCGCCGAACTGCACTTCGATCATACAGCCGCTTGACCAAGGTGTCATTAGAAGTTTGAAGTGCGCCTACCGCCAGCGAGTGATGCAGCGTCTCCTATTGAATGTGGAGACCGGTCGCGACACGAAGTTAGACCTGTACATGGCGCTGCAGATGATGGCTGCTGCGTGGGCTGCAACTGGACGGCCAGTTATCGCAAACTGTTTCACGCACGCTGGCTTCAAGCTCGGAGATCCAGACACCGACTCCGCTGAGGATGCTGCTGACTGCAACGGAGCAGTGCATCCGCCAGCAGACGTAACTGCATCCTGGGCGGCCCTTCAAGGTGCCGGAAGTGTCGAGCTGGACGACTTCATCGACGCTGACATCAATGTGATCGCCCGGGAGGAATTGAGCGATGAGGACATCATAAAAAGTGTCTGCGACGACGGGGGGCAGTCGGATGACGACGAAGTGCCAGATATGCACCCACCAGCCACATCTCGCGTACTGGATGCGTTCGATGTCATCAGAAACAGCGTAGCTGTGCATGATGACGACGTCGCGATGCAGCTACTCGCCGAATGCGAAAATCGAGTCATGATGCTCGTAGGAAAAAAAAGGAAGCAGTCGACACTGCTTGACTTCTGGAAATAAAAGTTTGTTTGTGGTTTACCAGTTCAGGTTAGCCATATTTTTGTGAATTTCACAACAACGAAATTTTCGCTTCTACGAATTTTTTTTCGTGCACCGTCAATTTCGTTGTAGCGGGACTCGACTGTATGCTAGTGTATTGGAAAGCCACTAGTGCAAGCCACCATATAGGGTATTGGAAAGAGCCGCGAAAAGATACGGAGTCATGGGCGCCGCCATGTTTGTGTACAAGCATGCAGCAGCGGTTCCCGCGAAGCGATCCTACTCACCGCGGTTCTTGTGCTGGCCGGCAAAACGGTTCCTTTCGGCACCATGGCCACGCCCCGTGACGTAGACTAAAACCGCGGAGCTGCCTCCAGAAGTTTTTCGACACGCTGGACGTGACGACGGTCGGCCAATGAGAGGAGGCGAAAGGAACTGGTTCTCGAACGGAACCACAGTGGGATCTGGCTCCAGCCACATGTCTTTATAAACATTCTGGCTGATACTCCTCTTGCAATTGTTCCAATGAGTAGGTGATTAATTTTAATTATATTTGGAACCACACAGTCAATTTAAAAAGTAATTATATTTTTGAAATAAGCATGAAAAACTGTCTAGGTGACAATTATTATTAAATTTAATAAAAACATTTTTTTTAAATGTTTCTAAACATCACTTCCCCCCTTAACTGCTTAACAAAAGCTTTGCTTCACGTAGTTTCCTAAATGTACATTGGATCTGCATAATCCTGTGAAGCAAAACCCCTCACGGCAATGAAAAGTGTGAAAAGCTAAAGGGAAGAGTAAAAGCCAATGGTACTAGTGTGAAAAGAGCAGTGCTGCCCTGCACATGCCAGTACTTCAAACTTTTTCACACATAGAAACACCTGTGACTTCAGAAACTGTACAGTGTAAAATCTGAATAATCCTCAAATGTAAATAAATGTATTTTTCATAACTTTTCCAACAAATAGTTGATGTAGGCACGCTCATGGTGCAAAGGAAAATGAGCATATAGCTTACTAGTGCTTTCGGTAAAAAAAATGGGCGGTAGAGAAAGCAGGCATGGGATAAAAGGGTAAAAGATGATAGAGTGATGAAAGACACATGCTTGTCTCAGCCGGATGGACGGAGTTGGGCCCCACCATTGTTGGTATAAGCTATCCGACCAGCATTAAAGACAAGCGTGCCAGAACAAGAGCAAATCATTAGAAGGGGTTGTTAAAAGAAAAGAGGTTTGAAACTAGCAATCAACATAAGGGAAATGATTCAGAAAGCAGCTGGTAAATGGAGTGCGAAATTCCTATGCAGCACAAAGGTTTTGATGCACACAAGTTGTGTAAATCTGGCCCTCTATTGTGGTTTACTAATGCCACATAAGCTGCTGATGAGAGTTCATTTCATAGCAATGTGATTAATGAGAGGACAGGTAATGAAATAATGAGTTTCATCGTGCCATGGTCGGACACAAATACATGTGTTGGTGGGGATGAATGTGAAATAATGCAGGGAAGTGGCTGTGTCCTGTCATGAGGTGAGTAAGTAGTTTGCGAGGGGAAAGCTAGGGAGGTATTTTGTAAACACTTTGAATCCATTTAACCCTTCGACAGTCAATGACGTAAATATACGGCGCTGCGAACAAGTCTGAAAATGGTCGATGTCGTATATTTACGGCGCCATCTGTACGTTTAAAAAGTGCGCCAATTTCCAAACTTTTTCTTTTCTGTCACGTACTGCCACTATGTGGGGATACAGGGAATTTTTTTCGCGCACCTCCCTCTCTCGGTTTTTGTTGCATGGCTTGTTTTAGCGCTAGTTTGCTCCCGTGCCTCTATATACTTCCGCTGGCGCATTGGCGTGCGCGCGGGCGGGCGGCCGTCTGGATTTTGTTTCGCGGGCGGTTTCGGTTTTTTGCACTTGTGAAACTGATTGCTATCTCGTTCCTAATCGCTCAAAGGGCAACCGCTTGTTTTTCGCTCGTTTAGTGCTCACAGGGGTGCACATAGGAAGGATGCCGCCGTGCATGCGTTTCCGTTTCTTTTCTTTTTTTTAAGACTCATGAAAACTAATTGCCCTAGCTGGTTGGCAATAAGATGAAGATTAGCGGAAGTTTGTCACACGTGTTTCTTTTTTTTGATGGGCACACAACCAAACAGTTTTCTTGAGTGTGCGCACCTACACAGTTCGATCATGCTATGGACGTACGTATTAGTGTAAGAGCAGGAAGATTTGAGGCTTGTGAAATATTCTCGTGTGCGGATTTTCAAAGCCTTGAGCTATGTGCATAAAATGCATCAAATTTTTAATTCTGATAAGTTTATTTCCTTTTTTGTTGTTGTTATTCATGAATGAAGAGTGCATATATACTAACGCAAAATATTTTTTTCTCACTTTACGGTCACCCTAGAAAAATTACGGTAATTTTTTCTTGAAATAAGTCCGTAAGAAGAATAGGAAACTACAATAAAAAAATCTACCCTGGGCGGTCGTATATGGCGAAAAAAATCGACCCTAAAAGGGTTAAATAACAATGTATAGGCATCCTCTATTTAGCAATATCAATGCCACTGAGCTTGAGAAATTTAGCAAAACCTTGTCCTAATAGATTTTTTTGAGAAACAGTGAGCTCAATTTTCTCAGTGGTCGATGCAGCTGAGGCAACTTCAGCAAGCTCATTCCCAGGGTTGCCTTTGTGACTGGGGACATGGAAGAGGCAAGCCCATAGTAACTTTTTGAGCACATGAACATGTGTGCCTGTTGTAGCCATGACAATGAGATCAACAGAGAGAGGTAGTTGGAATATAAATGGATGAGATTTCTTGTGGGTATAAAAGCAAGAAGATAGAGTGCCACTGTGAAGATGGTAACCTTGGCACAATAGGCGCTGGTTGCACTGAGCTTATATTTCTGTACGCACAAAAAGTGTACACCTGGTACACCTCTGTGAAAAAAACTTCACTGCTACTGGGAGCTTGACATCGATGTTAGTGTCTGTGCACATGCAACCATCAACGCTCCTGTTGAGAAGCCACTCCAGTGAGTTGACTCCAGTTCGAGTCAACTTTTCGAGTCAATCGTTTGGCTTCACAATCATGAGTGCCAGGATCTACTGTATGTCATCTCCAGTTGTTGCCCATCCTCATTGTTACTCATCATTGTTGCTGAAGCCAAAACAAGAAAAAGCGGGCTGCGTGTAACATTGCAATTATGCAGCAGCTGAACACAAAAATAAACCTACAAGACTGCCGTAAACTTTCTAGCATAACGACGCGCTCGATCATACACGAAGAAATGAGAACGTGTGAAGGTGTGCTACACCTGTGGTAGAGAGAAACCGAAAACCATCGACCGTATTTATTCGCATAATGATCGCACTCTCGTAATGATCGCACCCCGAACTTGCCACAGTGATATGTCGTTTGCCAAGTCTAGCTGATGATGATCGTGCTTACTATCTGTCGAATGCTGCACAAACGACTCTTCAAAACTTACTGAGCGGACTGCATGCACCAAACAGATTTTTAAGCAGATGCCCCATTTCATTCCCTTCATCACTTTCTGCACTTCAAGAATAAAAAAAAAAGATCACCAACCAAACTTGCCTTGGCTTTATTATTTGTTCGCTTTATAATGGTTGCCAATTTAACCCTTTCGCTGTCACGGACGTACCGGTACGTCATCGCGCTTCCCCCCCACGGTGTCACTGACGTACCGGTACGTTCTCTATCGTGCGTTCAAAATTTCGCGCCTGAGCGCAAAGCTGGCACTCCTGAATTGGCCATGACATCTGTTGACTCTTTCTACGAGTTCGTATATTCTCCCTGACATGTGTTAACCCATGTATTGAAGAGTACGGTGCGACTGCCACTCCCCACTTTCTCTTTGCTGAGTGGCGCGGTGGCTCCGCGTTCGCTGGATCCTTGCGTCGCGCGCGTGTGGTTATGGGTTCAAGGGTTGTTCTGCCATCTCCGCTGGTTTGAAGGTTTTTATTTTTCTTCTGTTGGTGTGTCTGCTACGCCGCGTCAAGTTCAGGCGCACGTGCCGTTGCCTCTCCGAAAAGAGTGACTCGATTGCTGCTTTCGCTCTCTCGACGAACCCTCGCTTCCGGCTTGCAGCAGTAAACGTAAAGCCCTTCGAACTTTGTTTGGCCTTTTTCCATCTCCCTCTGTCTTCTTGATCACGCAACGTCCCATTTCTCTCCGTTGTTCGGGCGACTGAAAGCGCATCCTCCCAGCGCACGGTTACTTTCGGATGGCTGAGCGCGCGGGACCTTCGTCTGCTCATTGGTGCGGTGGCTCAATTCCGATTTAGAATACGAGCCGAGCTCGGATTCGGACTCGGACAGAGTCGCATGCGAGGAAGAGGGTTCCGCATCGTCAGATTCGGATGTTGAACGGATTTTATAGTCAGGTTGATGATGATGATGTTTACTAACAGCAGCTGCAGAACGCTGAAATGTGCATATAGCATTGACTACGTTATTTGTATACCAATCATAATCAAAAATAAATTGCTATGTTCATTCCCTGTTATGCTCGTTCCCTGAAACCAAACCGACACTGGGGGTGCGTCACGGCCAGAAAGGTCCGACAGCGAAAGGGTTAACGATCTTATTCATTACTGATATGGAAGAAGCTGTTTCGATGCACGTAATGTACTCACGAGAAGAAAAAAAATCGCATTTGGCTTGCTCCGTCAGTCGCTATTTTTCTTGTGATGTCCCGCACTGTTACAGTGGCAGCCGCCTGTTGGTTCACGTGTTGTCATCCCGCAGCAAACGTGTTCCGACACGTTTCCACAGACACCGCGTTTTCGCCATTTTTCAAGGCGGCCATGTGCTTTGTGATTGTTTGTCTGTGTTGGTGCCGTTTCACCATGGGACGGTATGCGAGTTTTACGGCCGTGTTTAAGCTTAACGCTGCTGACTACGCACTAGAGCACGGCAACCGTGCTGCCGGCAGGCATTTCGGCGTTGATGAACTCCGAATACGGTATAGGAAAAAACAGTGTGAGCAGCTGATGGCTACTGACAGGACGCGCCAGGCTTTCCGCAGGCCCAAAACGGGCAAGTTCCCTCACGTTGAGGAGGCCGTCCTTAAATACGTGAAGGACCGGTGCAAAGATGGTTGTGCAGTATCATTGCAAATGATACAGATACAGTGGAACCCGGATATATCGAACCCGCATATTTCGAATTATTGGCTATATCGAACACACAGATTACCCCCTTGAAAGTACTATGTAAAAGTATAGGACAATTGCGTAGTATATCGAATTCCATTTTCGCCAGACATTCGATATATCGAACGCCGCGCCGCACCACTGGAAGGTGCGCTTTTCCCGAAGACATTCGTGTCTGGTCCTCAGGGGAGAACATTTCTGCAGAGTTAGTCAGCAGGCTCCTCCTCTGCGCATGCATGGCCGTCGCCTAGCGACAGACCCATAGCCTCTCCTCCGTTTTTGCATCCCACCGGCGCGAGCTCTCACGCTCCTCCTGTACCGCCGGTGTGTGCATTGGGCAAGGTCATTGGAGCTCAGCGAAGAGAGTGCGCGGCGACGTTTCCAAGCCACACTTCCTGGGGAAAGGAGGAGAGAAAATCGGTTTTAAGTGAGAGGTCTGGCACAGTCACTCGTGGGCCAGGGGAGACTAGAGAGCCAGAAAGGGTTCAAAAAACGAAGCATAGCGAAACAGCGATTGCGCCCACAGCGCCTTCGACGGCATATTCCGCGGATCTTTATCGCCGCTGTTACGTTTCGCCTACAACGCGCGGTATAGCCGGCGCGGGTGCAACGGACGCCGGGGCTTCGTTCAAAGCGGCGGACATTTTGGCCCGTTCAGCGCCGCCGATACGCCTCCCCGCCAAGCGCGTGCAGGCTTGTTTCAATGCCATGTGTCTTCAAGTGTGCGTGTGTGTGTGTGTGCATGGTGGTGCCCACGCTTGTCAAAGCGCGGCAGCCGGGGAGAGAAGCTCCCCAAGTGTGAAGCGAGGAGGTCTGACCGGTGCCGGCCCGGCGGATGCGTCACTAAACTCGTCTCAACGTGTCTCTCAGCCTGTCCGTGCCCCGCGTCACGTGCAGCCCTATCGAGGCGTTCCTTCTTCCCCTCAACTCCGAGAGTATAAGAGCAGCTGCTCCCGGACGCCGAGAGAGGCTCCGATTTCATCCGTTGAGTTACGTGCTCTCCAGTCTCTCCACTTCGATCGACCTGACCGCCCGCTCTTTTGCGATGCTAGAATAAACAAGTTGTTCTGTTACCAGTCGACTCATGCTTTGCCGGGACCTTCGGATGCTTCCAGTTGTGCCCCAGGCCGCCAGGCCAACGCTACCCTTGGGGCTTGCGACTCATTTGCAACAACGGGTGTCAGCGCTGAGATTCCAACAACGGAGGCCAGCAGCGAAGATATGCGGTCGACTGTATGCTGAGCAGCACAACGACCATCCGGGAGCAGTGCAACGAGCCCTGTGTGATGACTGGTTGCCTGCAGCGGAACGACTGCACTGAATTCTTGGCTGCGAGGTTTGGTGAGTGCGGGACTTTCTTCTTCTGAGTTTTGCCAGGCTTTTGTTAGTGTCAGAAACAGAGCTGGTAATTGTGGTTGTCGTTGCTGCCGGGTTAGTTTGCGGCAAGACAATAGTAGGCAGTAGAGAAAGCAGCATTCAGAGCAGCCATGGATTTGAAGTCGTTGCGCAAACCGAAATTGCTGGAGCTTGCAAGAGAGTTGGGTCTGGATGTCTCAGACAAACTCAGAAAACCAGAACTGCTGAGGGCTATTCTTGAGTTAGAAGCTGAGGATGACGAGCTGTCGGAATGCCTTGAGACCATTGAGGAGCGCGAAAAAAAACAGGAGCGCGAACTTAAAGAGCAAAAAGAGAAACAGGAGCGCGAACTTAAAGAGCAGAAAGAGAAAGATGAGCGCGAACGAAAAGAACAAAAAGAGAAAGAAAAAGAAGAGCGCGACCGTCAACACGCTTTGGAACTGAAGCGTCTCGAGGTAGAGATGGAACGCGCTCGTAATGGAAGTCAGGCACACGGTGCAGGAGAACGAGTATCGTTCAAAATGACTGACCTGATGCGGCCGTTTAAGCTTGGAGAGGACATTGGTTTGCTCCTGGTTAACTTTGAGCGAACGTGCGAGAAGCAGGGGTTCTCTTGGGAAATGTGGCCACAGCGCTTGCTCACTTTGTTACCCGGCGAGGCGGCCGACGTAGTCGCTCGCTTGAAGAGAGAGGAGGCAGAGGATTTCGACCAAGTGAAATCGAGTCTGCTAAAAAAGTACAGGCTGTCAGCGGAGGCGTTCCGTCGGAAGTTTCGGGAAAATGAGAAAGGCAGAAGTGAGTCATATACTGAGTTTGCCTACAGGCTAATGTCAAACATGCAGGAGTGGCTCAAAGAAGAGAAAGCGTTTGGTGACCACGAGAAAGTTCTGCAGTGTTTCGGGCTGGAACAGTATTATAGTCGGTTACCTGAGAACGTGCGGTACTGGGTCTTGGATAGGCCAGACGTTAGTACGGTGGCTAGAGCCGCTGAGCTAGCCGAGGAGTTTGTGACGCGTCGGGCTCGCGGAGCTAAGGACGGTCAAAAGGGTGAATTTGGCTCCAAGTTTGAGAGGCCGAAGTTCACGCCCATGAGAGCAAAGGGGGACACACGTAGTGCGGATGCGAGTGAAAGCAGTCCGACCGAACGTAAGGAGACGGCGGCAGCCGAAGCCGAACGCAGAAAGCGGTTCGAGACGAGGCAAGCGCGCGTTTGTTATACGTGCCAGAAGCCGGGTCACTTTTCGGCGCAGTGTCCAGAAACAAAAACAAAAGTCGTGTTTTTGTCATTATGCAGCACTGACGAGAACATGAAGCTTCTCGAGCCTTACATGCGAGACCTCCTCGTGAACGGGAAAGAGTGCCGAGTGCTTCGCGATTCCGCAGCTACGATGGATGTAGTTCACCCCTCTTACGTAGAACCCGATATGTTCACGGGCGAGTGCGCATGGATCAAGCAAGCCGTGGAAGCTCATAGCGTGTGTCTGCCCGTAGCAAAAGTGCTTATTGAAGGACCTTTCGGAGCGCTTGAGACGGAGGCCGCAGTGTCATCTATGCTGCCCCCCCAGTACCCGTACCTATTTTCGAACAGGTCCGATCACCTCCTGCACGAGAAGGGGCTTTTGTTTGGTGAGGCTAGCGTTCAGGCCTTAACCAGATCAAAGGTTCGGGAGCTCGCTGCAAAGGCGGTAGTTGCGGGGCCGACGTTGTCGAACGATGAGAAAGGGTCAGAGGCGCAGCAAGCTGATATTCAGAGCACGCCCGAACTGAGTAAAATTGAGCCTGTAGCGTTAAAGGCACCAGATACTGGAGAGGAAATTCCCGATGCGGGAAAGTTAGAAGAGCTACCTGCAGATTTCCTCATCGCGCCTACGTCAGACGGACTTAATAGGTTGCTAAAAGTCAGCCGGGCGGCTTTGATAGCCGAGCAAAAGAAGGATGGCAGCCTAGAAAACATACGCTGCATTATCAAGGAAGGTATCGCCAAGAAAAATGCTCGCTTTGTGGAAAGAGGTGGGGTCCTGTACCGGAAGTATCTAGACCGCAGGGGAGTGGAGTTCGATCAGCTGATCGTGCCTCAGTGCTACCGTCAGGATCTGTTGCGCTTGTCGCATGGGGGTTCGTGGTCCGGACACCTAGGAGTTAAGAAAACTAAGGACCGTCTCTTGCAAGAGTACTATTGGCCAGGGTGTTTCCGGGACGCAGACCACTTTGTGAGGACATGTGACACCTGTCAGCGGGTGGGCAAACCAGGGGACAAATCGAGGGCGCCGTTGAAGTTGGTACCTATCATTACGGAGCCTTTTAGATGGCTCGTTATTGATACAGTGGGACCTCTGCCGGTAACAGCCACGGGGTACAGACACATTTTGACTGTGATCTGCCCAGCAACAAAGTTCCCTGAAGCAGTGCCGCTTAAAGAACTCAGCTCAGTTGAGATAGTCAATGCACTACTGTCTATATTTGCGCGAGTTGGTTTTCCTGCGGAAATCCAGTCAGATCAGGGCACGGTGTTTACTAGCGCTTTGACGACAGCCTTTCTCGAAAGGTGCGGGGTAAAGCTGTTATACAGCTCAGTGTACCACCCACAGTCGAATTCCGTTGAGAAGCTCCACTCCGTCATGAAGTGAGTGTTGAGAGCATTGTGTTTTGAACAACAAACTGACTGGGAGCTGTGTCTGCCTGGGGTGATGTTTGCATTAAGGACCGCGCCGCATGCGGCTACGGGGTTTTCGCCAGCTGAGCTGGTGTACGGTCGCTCGCTGCGGTCTCCGCTTCGCATGCTTCGAGAATTGTGGGAAGGCAGGGGCGACGACCCAGTCGTGGTGGAGTACGTGCTTAGGCTCCTCGAACGCTTAAGAAGGGCACAGGAGTTGTCAGGTGAAGCAATGGCAAAGGCCCAGCAGAGGGCCAACGTTTATTATGATCGGACAGCCAGGGCCCGTCGTATTGAGGTGGGCGATGAGGTCATGATATTGCGCACGTCGCTAAAGAACAAACTCGACGTGCAGTGGGAGGGCCCAGCACGGATTGTTCAAAAACTGTCGGACGTTAACTACGTGGTGAGTCTGCCAGGAAAGCGGAAAGCACAGCAAGTTTACCACTGTAATCTGCTCAAACCCTATAAACAACGGGAAGCAGTGGTGTGCATGATGGTAAACGTTCCCGAAGAGCTTCCGGTCGAGCTTCCAGGACTAGGCTCAGTGACGAACAGGAAAGACACCGATCAAGTCATTAGTGACTTAATCAGTAAAGCATCGCTGTCGCCTGAGCAGAAAACCGAACTACACCAGCTCTTACAAGAATTTCAAGGTCTGTTCTCTGAGAGGCCTGGTAGGACTTCTGTCCTTACTCATGACATAGAACTTACCTCCCCAGAGCCAGTACGATCCAAGGCGTACCGGGTGTCACCCCGCCAGAGCGATATTATGGAGGCTGAGGTAAAGAAAATGCTACAGCTCGGTGTTATTGAGGCGGGTGAGAGTGATTATACCTCCCCTTTCATTTTAGTTGAGGTACCGGGCAAGGAACCTCGTCCTTGCGTCGACTACCGCAGGCTTAATTCCATCACTAAGGATCAAATTTATCCGATCCCTTACATCGAGGAGCGCATTGAGAAAGTTAGTAGCGCTCAGTTTATTTCCACCCTAGATCTTGTCAGGGGTTATTGGCAGGTTCCACTTACAGAAGAGGCTAGTAGGTATGGGGCGTTCATCTCACCAATGGGAACGTTCCGTCCGAAAGTTTTGAGTTTTGGTTTGAAGAACGCGCCATACTGCTTTTCAAGCCTCATGGATAAAGTGTTGCGGGGACAGCAAGAATTCGCTTTACCGTATCTAGACGACGTAGCGATATTCTCCGCATCCTGGCCTGAGCATATGGCCCACTTGCGGGCAGTGCTAAGCCGCCTGCGCGATGCGGGCTTGACAGTCAAGGCTCCCAAGTGCCAGTTAGCACAGGCCGAGGTTGTCTACCTCGGTCACGTGATTGGACGGGGTCGTCGCCGCCCCTCTGAAATAAAGGTGGCCGCTGTGCGAGACTACCCGCAACCACGCACGAAGACCGATATTCGGTCGTTCTTAGGTGTCGCCGGCTACTATCAGAGGTACATCCCCAGGTACTCTGATATCGCGGCTCCCCTGACGGATGCTCTAAGAAAAACAGAGCCCCAAACAGTCGTATGGGACGAGACAAAGGAAAGAGCTTTTAGCGCCCTAAAGAGTGCCCTAACAAGCCAGCCTGTGCTACGATCGCCAGACTACACAAAAGGGTTCGTTGTTCAGTGCGATGCTAGTGAGCGAGGCATGGGCGTTGTATTGTGCCAACGGGAAAATGGAGAAGTGGAACACCCCGTCCTGTATGCTAGTCGTAAGCTGACCAGTCGTGAGCAGGCGTACAGCGCCACCGAGAAAGAGTGTGCGTGTCTCGTGTGGGCCGTTCAGAAATTGTCATGCTACCTAGCCGGCTCGAGGTTTATCATTGAGACGGATCACTGCCCTCTCCAATGGCTGCAGACCATCTCTCCCAAAAATGGCCGCCTCCTGCGCTGGAGCCTCGCTTTGCAACAATATTCCTTTGAGGTGCGTTACAAAAAGGGGAGTCGCAACGGTAACGCCGATGGCTTAAGTCGAAGCCGCTAACGTAAGAATCAGCCTCAAAGTTATTTGTTACTGATGTTTTTCTTCCCGAGGCAGGATTTTTAACATATTGCTTTTGTGTAGTGTTTCAAAGTGATGACGTGCTTTCTAGTGCAATTTTCCAATTTGTGGACGCGTTCTGGGTGCTGCTAGACTACTGTAAGGAACTAGGCAGTGGTATAAAAGAGGAAAGAGCCTGGCAGGACTTGGTGAGGGTTGTTTCGTGCTTGCTGACTGAGCGGTTGAGTTTCGGTGTAGTTCTAACGCTTGCCGGGAACGAGAACAAATATGTCAACTCTCCCGAAGTCACTTTGCAGTGTCCTGTGTGAACCTGAACGAGAGAATGAGGCCTTCTCTGTGCGCTGCGCTCAAGAAACGCCGAAGGACGCCCGACTTCGGTTATGAGCATCATCGAGCGACATCCCTCCAGACAGCGGATGCAGTCCCCTGACCATCGGGATCTCCTTCCCCCGGCGGGGCGGTCTGTTACGTTTCGCCTACAACGCGCGGTATAGCCGGCGCGGGTGCAACGGACGCCGGGGCTTCGTTCAAAGCGGCGGACATTTTGGCCCGTTCAGCGCCGCCGATACGCCTCCCCGCCAAGCGCGTCCAGGCATGTTTCAATGCCATGTGTCTTCAAATGTGCGTGTGTGTGTGTGTGCATGGTGGTGCCCACGCTTGTCAAAGCGCGGCAGCCGGGGAGAGGAGCTCCCCAAGTGTGAAGCGAGGAGGTCTGACCGGCGCCGGCCCGGCGGATGCGTCACTACACTCGTCTCAACGTGTCTCTCAGCCTGTCCGTGCCCCGCGTCACGTGCACCCCTATCGAGGCGTTCCTTCTTCCCCTCGACTCCGAGAGTATAAGAGCAGCTGCTCCCGGACACCGAGAGAGGCTCCGATTTCATCCGTTGAGTTACGTGCTCTCCCGTCTCTCCACTTCGGTCGACCTGACCGCCCGCTCTTTTGCGATGCTAGAATAAACAAGTTGTTCTGTTACCAGTCGACTCATGCTTTGCCGGGACCTTCGGATGCTTCCAGTTGTGCCCCAGGCCGCCAGGCCAACGCTACCCTTGGGGCTTGCGACCCATTTGCAACAACGGGTGTCAGCGCTGAGATTCCAACACCGCTCTCTTCTTTCTTTTCCCTTTGTAGTTCCTTCACAGCCCCGTTGACTGCTGCTCGGCTAGGCTAGGCTTTGCTCGGACCGCTCCATCTGCACCTCGCGCATTTTTCTTGTGTGTGCCTGTGTTTCAACGTGCCGTGTGTAGCATGTATGACTGCGGTCATCTGGTGAGCTATGGCATCCGCGGACATAAAGAAGAGGAAGAATCTTGACTGAAAGCTTGAGGTATTTCCGGCGTGTCGAGAACGGAGAAAAGAAGTCTTCTGCGGCAGGCACATTCAGCATTCTGCGGAGTACTTTAAGTACATTGTTAAAGAACAAGCACGACATCAAGCTTAAAGCAGGTGAGGCCCTGCTGCTTTTGACAAAGTGGAGAAGGCACTCTATACGTGGTTTCTTGAAATTCGAGCAAAAAATATTCCCGTGGATGGCACAATGTTAATCGAAAAGGTCAAATGGTTTGCTACAGCTCTTAGCGAAGAGAACTGTTGCGGTGGCACTGGGTGGCTGCAACGGTTTAAAAACCGCCATGGCATTGTAGGAAAGGCTATTTCAGGCGAAAGTGGGGCTGTCAGCAGCCAGGAGATGCAGCAGTGGCTTTCTGAGGAGTGGCTGAAGATCACTGCGAAGTTTTTGCCTGCAGAAATCTTCAATGCAGACGAAACTGGTCTCGTTTGGCAAATGTTGCCGAATAAGACACTCTCTCTTCGTGGAACCTGATGTCACGGCGGTAAAATGAGCAAAATGCATGTGTCGGTGCTGCTTGCAGTCAACATGGACGGCTCGTGCAAGCTACGGCCATTCGTGTTTGGGAAGAGCAAGTCACCGGGCTGCTTCAAGAATTGCAAACAACTTCTTGTCTGCTGCGGCTGTAATAGGAAGGCCTGGATGACACGTCAACTTTTTGTTGGATGGCTGCAGGCTTGGAACGCTGAGTTGGGTAAGTCGGGCTGCCAAGTTTGCCTTCTGGTAGACAACTGTTCGGCCCATCAAACGACTTGCAAGCTGCAGCATTGAACTGAAGTTTCTCCCACCGAAAACCACAGCGAGACTGCAGCCCCTTGACCAGGGTATCATAAAGGCATTCAAGGTAGGCTATAGGAAGTGACTTATTCAACGGCTCCTCGTAAACCTCCGCATGGGAACTGATCTCAAGATTGACCTGCTCGGCGCTTGGGGTGGCGTGAAGCAGGCCACAGTAGCCAACTGTTTTGGCAAGGCAGGCCTTGAAGTGGCCGGAGATGAATGTCTCGAAGCTTTAGATGATGACGAGTGCTTGGAGGACGCGTTTCACGACTTGTCCAATTTTCCTGGCGCCGTCCTGTCCGAAGTGACTGTTGAGGACTTCACTAACGACGACAGCGAAGTTCAAGCGATAGCCGACCTCGCTGATGAGGACATTGTGGCCGGAATAGCTGGCGTTCAAGACGGCGATTCCAGCGACGATGAGGGAAACTGTGTTTTTGAAGAAATGTGACTGTGCACAGCCACTGAACTGGTGTCAGCGTTCAGCCTGATTCGGCGCTGTTGTGGCGCTCGCTGTTGTGGTGAAATGGAAGGCACTGGGCTCTCGCACCTGGACAGTCTCGAGAAGATTGAGACTAGTGTTTTCAACTTCATTTCCCAGAGGAAAAAGCAGCCCAAAATTAGCCTATTTCTTTTCCATGAAATAAAGCGCTTTCATATTGCGTGCACATGCTATGTGATTTGTGGCTGTTCCAATCGGTAAGCCACAATTTGTTATGATCGCGAGTGCTGTTTTATCCTATGTCTGTATATCGAATTTTCGCTATATAGAACTGTTTTTCGATCCCCTTCATATTCGATATATCCGGGTTCGACTGTACAGGCGCATGCAATTGCCAGGGAGCTGGGAATCGTCGCAAAGGATTTCCGCACTAGCTCCGGCTGGACGACTTGCTTCATGCGATGAAATGGTCTGTCACTGAGGCAGCGAACACCATCGTGCCAGCCGCTCACATCCGCGTGTGAAGAAAAGGTGGTAGACTTTAATCACTTAGTCACAAGGATCTGCGAGAAGGATGGCTTCCTCTTGTCGCAAATAGGGAATGCCAACCCAACTCCATTGACCTTCAACATGCCCCAGAACACAACAGTCAACGAGATGGGTGCTCGGAGTATCCTCGTGAAGACATCTGGTGCTGAGAAGCTGTGATGCACTGTAATGCTTGCAGTGACAGCAGACAGGCGGAGGCTTCCACCATACGTCATACTGAAACTGAAGAATATTCCGAAGGGAAACTTTCCCCGTGGCATCCACATCCGTGTTCAAGTAAAAGGGTGGATGACAGCGGAACTCATGGTCGAGTGGATTAAGACTGTTTGGGGACGAAGACCAGGAGCACTTCTACTTCCTTCGTTTCTTGTGTTGGACAGTTTCCGAGGCCATCTTGTGGATAGCGCTCGAGCTGAGCTTAAGGAGCTATGCACAGACATTGCAGTCATCCCTGGGGGTCTGACATCACTGCTACAGCCTCTTGATGTGCCACTGAACAAACTGTTTAAGAACAATGTTCGAAGACTGTATGCAGAGTGGATGGCGGCAGGTGAAGATGATTTGACGCCAAGCGGCAAAATCAGAAGACCGCCCATAGAGGTGCTTCGCTAGTGGATGGTTGAAGCGTTTAGTGGTATCTCCGATGAGGTAGTGGCGAAGAGTTTTAAGAAGACCAGCATAACCAACATGCTGGACGAGACAGAAGACGACTTTCTGTGGGACTGTGAAGATGCCCCCAGTGACGACACTGCCGGTTCTGACAATGAAGCTTATAGAGATGACTGCGAAGATTCAGACTTGGAATAAAGTGAGGCACCCTTTATTCAATTAGAAAAATAAAAGCAATGTGCAATTCATGTAGTGCCTACTTAATGTGTGCATTTATTACAAAGGTAAGCCTTACTCAACTCTTATGTTTGGTTATGTTTACAATAGCTATCGTAAGAATTTTGACCCGAAACCTGCCCTTTTAGTAAAAGTCTTTGGTGCTCAACATCTTTTTTCGCGGGAAATTTAACCCATGTAATGGTCGCACCCCTGAATTTGCGTCAATGTTTTTTTACAAAAAAAAGTGATATCATTATGCGAGTAAATACGGTATAATGCTGGCTAGTTTATTGAAACAACATGACTAAATGCTAATGCTTTGTCATGTAACATGTACGATGCATGCCACATGTCCCACAGAACATGCGAACACATGAATGAAATCAACAGTAAGATAGGGTACAACAAAGACACAGAGAACGTATTCGCAACACGTAACAACAATGTCCATGGGTCAGTTAGGTCGCACTACAGAAAAGCACACACACACATGACCGAAACAAAAGGTAAACGCTTCACTGATGAAACAGAGCTCTTTCCATGAAAATAGCATGCAGTATCCTACAAAGCTTAACTGGAACGACACTGTCGAGCTGTAGCGTTGGGGTAAAAAAGTACATCATGCAGCTTAGAAGATGGCACTCAATAAAATTTAACGCACTGGCACACTGTTTGCACAGAAAACACCAACACACAAGAGTTCATTGTCCAGCGTCCTCTGTGTAATTATTCCAGTCATATCACATCACGCGTCACTCATTCCCTAGCCTCCACGGTCTGTCATTTTGGGTCCCCTGTCTTCTACATCATCCCCGCAGCAATGATTTCACAGGCTCGAAAGTGCACTTGCGTTAGCATGTGGCACAGCAAAAACCATATATTCAAGTTGCGGAATACACACATAGGTATCTAACCATTAATTACAAAGGAATAAAATTGCAGCAAGTAAAAAACCAGAAGTTTCTTGGAGTGGTGTTTAATGAGGAATTAAGGTGGAATGCACATATTAATAAACTGTGCATAGATTTGTGTAAAAGTGTTGGTATTATGTAGAATTTCTAGGATGATTCCGCTATGGCTGAAACAGCAGATTTCCTTCTAAGCTCTGCTACGGAGCTGTAGTGTCAAGAACAACTTCCAAAACTACAAAATGCTAGTGCTTCTCCAGAAAAAAGTTCTGTGTTTATTGCAACTACCAAGGAAATTATGCAAATTTGAGGACAGCACCTTTATTTGAAATATACAATATGCTTCGTGCTGATCTAATTTTTTACACGAAAGTACTACAACTCATATACAGCCGCGGACTGATTTTTCGGACTCCAAAAATTTGGATATGCTCAATTATTCGATCTGCTTCGCGGCACCGCCATTCTGCCCATAGACCATAACATATAACTACTGCTGAAGGTTCGGACACGCCTTGAGCCAACTCGATCGATGGCACTTGCCCCCACCGACTCTGACCGGTGCATGGTTCGACTTGCTGAACATTTTTGTTTTGAACTGAGCCTCCTTGCTGCCCCACGAGGTGGTGCTACTGAAAATCCCCGCCCATCATTATCGCTTCTGCCTGGTTCGGTAGAATGGCTATGAGTGACTGCCGGTCTCAGCTTAGCAAGCCATGTCAAGGCAATCCAGCAGCTGATTTGTTTCTTTTTTTGTGCAGGATGCTGCGAGTAGGCCACATTTTTAGTTTGTGCGAATGGTGCCAGCGTGACACCGCAGTGGTGTTCGAGTGCTGTGTGCTGTGTCGAGGTTGCGGTGATCAAACGTGTTATACGAAAACATCACATCACGTGTCCAATGGCGCCGATAGTGCCCACGCAGACTGCGCTGAGGAATGCTGGCAAGCGTGGTACTAAATATACCACAATGTCAATGGCGAAAAAGATCGCCTTGTGCAGCAAGTTCTGGGCAGCCGGTCTCAAAGCGGAGTTGCTCGAGAATTTAATCTTTCGAAGCAGACGGTCTCAGATTACATAAGAAACAAGACGAAGATTCTCGGTGAAGCAACGAAGTCTTCTTCCAGCTTGGAAAGGAAAAACTTAAGAGACGGCAGCCACCCGAAGTTCGAAGAAGCCCTCCACATGTGGTTGTGTGCTACAGTTGCCAAGCGGATTCCTGTGTCTGGAGGACTTCTGAAGCAGAAGGCAGACGCGCTCGCTCTCCAGATGAACATCGAGGGCTTTATGTTCAGTGACGGATGGCTCCGTAACTTCAAGAAAAGGTACGACCTCGCTTTCAAGAGGATGTGTGGCGAGAGTGGTGCTGTCGACAGGACCCTTGTTACAAATTATTGCACGGAGACTCTGGAGTTGCTGTTGTCCCAGTTTTCGCCAGACGACGTTTTAAACTGCGACGAAACAGCTCTATTCTATAAGATGCTGCCTGATAAGACCCCTTCTGTGGCTGGAAATCCCTGCCACGGAGGGAAGCATAGTAAAGAGCGCGTCACCATAATCGTAGGCAGCAACATGTCGGGGACAGAGAAGCTTCCGCTTCTTGTGATTGGTAAATCAAAAAGCCCGAGGTGTGTTTTAAGGGAGCGAAGTCACTGCCTGTGTGGTATGAGGCCAATACAAAAGCATGGATCATGCAGCAGCTCTTCAGCGACTACATCCGCAAACTCTACAGGAAGTTCCAAGTTGCAAAACCGGAAGGTACTGCCACAGTTCCTTCTGCACCACAGAAGGAACTGTGGTGCACACGGTCACATCCATGATCTCCAGTCCATCCACTTGGAGTTCCTGCTGCCCAACACCACGAGTGTTCTCCAACCCATGGACCAGGGCATAATTTTGAAGGTCCTCTACAGAGCTCGCCTCTTGAACCGCATGGTCGTCTGCATCGACGCCGGCAAGCAGTACGCTGTTAGCCTTCTGTTGGCAATAAACATGCTTGCGGATGCCTGGAAGGCGGTGGCCTCTGCCACTCCACAGAACTGCTTTTGGCACGCTGGATTTCTTATAACCGATGAAGTGAGTGCCATGGAGGCCCCAGATCTGTCACCTTCCGATGTGCTTCCTACTGAAGCCGAAAATGTTCTTCGAGACCTGCGCAGTGGTGGCATTGCGATTCCGGACACTGTCTCATTTGACAGTTTTACAGATGTTGACACTGCTGTACTGACGTGCGAACTTGACGATGATGAGATCATTTGTCAGGTTTTTGCTGCCCCGCCGGATGATGACTCCGAGTTGGAGAATGACGCACCATGTGTGCCGCTGCCGTCGCACGCGGAGTTGGTACAAGCAGTGACTGTGCTTGCAGCCGCCTACAGTGACCGCACGACCCTCTACGAGATCCAGGCTGATCTGATTGCGCGTAAATGGAACAGCGTGCAAAGGCGCATTCACGATTTCCTCGCACCTGCTGCCGCGCCCTAATAACGGCGTGGAAATAAAGGATTTTTCTTTCTGAATCTTTTTTCAGACACCTGTTTATTCGGACATTTCCGCGGTCCCCATGAGGTCCGAATAAACGGTCGGCGACTGTATAGCGAAAAACTGCAAGAGTGAAATGAAGGTGCTAGGTGACACCATTATCCTATCCACCAAAACCTGCACTGCATGCAAAGAGCATGAACAAACTATGGGAAACATACTTTTATTTAACAAACAACTTCATAATAAACAAACTAGAACAAAAGCTCCCTTTCAATTGTCCTGAAAAAGCCTTCAAGCTGCAAGTTAAAAAATCATTACGAAGGAAAATATACGTTTTGACAGTTAGCACATAAAAGAACATTATAACGGTACACCTGCACACAGTGACGGGTGATACACCCACACACAGGTGTAGCAGCGGTGCGTCTTGTTCTTTATGATGTATCTAAATTGTTTTCATCTTTTTTCCTTCTCATTATGAATATTATTGGATCTTGTTATTGTAGTTAGGCAAGGTGAATTGTGTTACATGTACTGTATTAACCATACCAATTCTCAACTGTATTCACTTGATTCATATTGTTTCACTCTAGTTACTTTGTCCAGAGTAATGGTACTTAAGTGCCTAAGATACATGTTTTTGCAAAGTTACAGCCTGTTTTAAAGTAATATTGCAACTGTACTCGTTTAATTTTCTTTCTACGGCGGACTGGTTTCCTCCTGAGAGCTCTTTTCTTTTCGGTTTGTATTGATTTATATATTTTTTGTATATACAGTCGAACCTCGATATAATGAACCTCAATTTAATGAAATTCTCAAAATAACGTACTTTTTATTTTTCCCAATCTCTGCCCCATTGAAAACCACATATTTTTTCCCGCGATTTAATGAGGTCACTTTATACTGTACTTCCGATTTAACGAAGTCCTCACGCATCGCACACACATACCAGAAGCCTCCTTGACAGGCTGACGAAAACTTTAGCCGGGCATACAGTGATTTGCATGCACCCTTTAATGCTCAAATTTTCCCGGCGCGCTTCAATACGTGGAGCAGAACGTACCGCTGCGCCATCTATCATGTATATGAAACCCACAGCGGACGTGCTCCTGTAGTGCTAGCCGGAGTGCTTCAGAAGTTCCGGAACGCGTCGCTATGACGTCACCGACCTGTTGGAATGGGAAAGCGCCAACTGGAAGTAAGTTTACAAACAGCGGTCGTTGGGCGCATTTTCTCAGTTGGTTATTTGATCTAATTGGGCCTATGTCGTCGTCCTGTTCACGATGAGTGGTGCACCTCGCAAGAGAAAAGTTTTGAGCTTTGATGTGAAGGCCAAAATTATCACCGAAGTGATGAGCGGCGAAAAGAAGGTGGCTGTTGCTGAAAGGTACAGAATTTCATCAAGCTCGCTTTCAACAATTTTGAAACTGAAGGACAGTATCATGAGCGCCGTCAGTGCTAGTGGTTTAGGCCAAAAAAGAAAGACGGTAAAGGAAGCAGCTTACGTTGACATAGAAAAAGCTCTTTTCTCATGGTTCCTCGATATGCGCGCAAAAAACATGCCGTTGAGCTGGGCCATTCTTCAACAAAAGGCCCTTAAATTTGCTTGTATTCTTGGGCACAACGACTTCAAAGCCAGCAGCGGGTGGCTGCAACGATTCAAGGAACGGCATAGTTCTTTTATTTTGCATAATAATAAGGTTACAAATGGGGATTATACATACATACAGAGGGAGGTCCCATAGTCTAAGAGACTGTACAGGGGACCTCCCATTACAGATGAGTAGAATATATAAATACAAAGCAGCTATATGAAAACACAAAAGACACCATATTAAGTTAGTCACTAGCTTACGCTGTAAAATATTTAACGACACAAAGCATTTATTAATAAAACAATAACGATCAAATTGTTATATTGAGTGCAAAAATTTATGAAGGTTTGATTTGAATGTGTAAAAATGAGAGGATATCTTAATATGACACGGTAATGAGTTCCAAAGCAGTGTGGCTGAAAAATTAGTAGTAAATTTACCATAATTAGTTCTACGTTTTGGTAGTAAATAGCTGTTGGTAGAAGCGAAACGTGTAGACGTGGAATATGGATACTGGCTGGTAGTAATTATAGGGAATGGGAGCTTTCCGTTAACAGATTTATAAACAAGTATTCCAAGTGAGTATTTATTTAGTTTCTGTAACGATAAAATGCCGTTAGATCTGAGCAATGGAGATGCTTCTGATGTGTAGCTGCTACGTGTGATGATGCGAATTGCTTGAATTGCTTGAGTATTGTTGGGAAGGTGGCCAGCGGAGAATCAGCCGAGGCGAACACAATTGGAGCAGCGGACTGGTTGCGTGATCGTGTTCCCGACATTCTATCACGTTGCAATGTCTCCGACATATATAATGCCGACGAGACTGCATTTTCCTACCGGCTGTTGCCAAGGAAGACGTTGGCTTCGAGAAATGAAAAGTGCCATGGTGGAAAACACAGTAAACAGCGTCTCACTGTTCTGTTGTGCGTGAACATGGACGGCAGAGATAAGCGTGTGCCATTCGTTATTGGCACAAGTGAGAAGCCGCGTTGCTTCAGCGAAAAAAGGAGCATGCCAGTCAAGTACGCCGCAAACACAAAGGCGTGGATGACAAGGGATTTGTTCAGCAACTGACTGAAGGATCTAGATGCTGAAATGCGCAAAAAGGGTCGAAACATTTGCCTCCTTCTGGACAATTGCTCAGCGCATCATGCTCAAGATTGTGCGCTTTCCAACATTGAGCTTGAATATTTCCCTGCCAACTGCACCTTCCTGATACAACCACTCGACCAGGGAATAATAAACAGCGTCAAGTGTACATACCGCAAGCGGGTCATCAAAAGGCTTCTGCTGAACATCGAGCTCTGCAGAGAGACGAAAATCGACGTGTTCATCGCCTTGGAGATGCTTTCGTGGTCATTGGAAGCAACAAATAGGGAGATCGTGGCCAAGTGCTTCAGGAAGGTGGGATTGAAGGAGAGTGTTCTTGGAATGAAACGGAGTGCAGAGCAAATGACGGTGACGAAAGTATGGCGTACACAACAGATGTCGTTGACTCGTGGCAGCTGCTCTGCGATCAGGGAGGTGCTCCAAGCGACGTGACACTCGAGGACTTTGTCTTCACCGATGCTTGCGCTGTGACAACTGAAGAGCTGGACGATGACGCAATAATCCAGAGCGTCACAGATACAGAAATGCAGGACGACAACTCGGACGAAGAACTCCAGGCGGCAAGCAGCACAGCTACACCGAAGCAAGTCATGGATGCGCTGGATCTCTTATGCACGTATGCAGGCGCGCACTTGCAAGAGCAAGCCTTAGCAGCCCTGCCAACCTACGCGCGCCTTATAACCCCGACGCTTATTAAAAAGCGGCAGATGAAGCTGACAGAGTTCTTCGCTCTGGAGGAAGTTAAATAAAATATTCCAGCGTTCATGAATCAATGTCGTCATTGCTTTACTCAGCGCGGTATCATCCGATGGCTGCGAGCGTTAAGCGCTCTAATGGTAAGTGGTAGCCTCATGGATCCACCAAGTTAGTAATACTACTTCCAATTTTTTTTTAAAGGATATTCAAGTTGATAGCTCTGGTATGTGCATAATTTTTTTCTTCGTGCCACGCGTTGCCATGTTTTCGTGAAAGGAAATTTTTTTTTTAAGTGATGACAAATCATGATGATGATGGCACTGATGGCCACATCTAGTGGCAGCTATGAGCACTAGGCATGGCGCTTGCTGCAGACCTGCTCTTCACCGTACGCGTAATGGAGAAAAATGCATTCATACTCGCTAGCTATCGGGTATCACGCTCTTGGTTGTGTTATTAGTTCTGGGGTTTATTGGTTATATTTGTAATTTTGCTATCTACAAGGTGCCATACGCCAGGAGTGTTCCAAGAACCTGCATCTTTATTTGGACTGCTGAAACATGCAAACCCCGACTTAACGAAACTCATGATTTAACGAAATTTTCGGCTGCAAATTGCACTTCGTTATATCGAGGTTCGACTGTATACGAGTGCTGTATGAACTGTCTACAAGGGTCCTTTATCAGGCATTTTAGTTTTAGTCCCAATATCCTCTTGTTTATTGTACAAGAAAACAATAAAACTGATACTGATACATTCCCGTTAAGAACATTTTTCTGACGCCAACGTTTGTAATCAACAACACGAAAAATTACCCACTAGAGTTATGCTCATTTTTTACCAGTTCATACGTTCCCGGAAAACACGATTTTTCAGCACCAACGTTCAATAGGTCGCCAAACTGCGATCGATTGTGACAGGCTGATGAAGATGTTTTAAGATTAGTTTGAAGAAGATGACACTCTTCACATTGCGCGCTGTCTACCATCTTGTCAGCTGCTACAGTTATGATTATATCCTGTAAATATGTTTCTTACCTCTTTTACTCCCGTAACATTTTTGGTGGAGGTTGCAGGCTACAGCGGGAGCTGGATGACTGGATCAGACTGGATCGCATTGGATGGTAGTTGTGAAAAGAAATATCTTTGTTAAAACAACTGCACTAATATTTATTACTTTTATTGACATGTAAGTATTTTTGTTACTCTAACATTTGTTTTGTCACTCTTATATATTTAGATATTTATATTTATTACTACAATTTATTTGACTTTACAGAGCGCTTAAATCCAATGCAATCCGATCCGATCTGGGCAAGTTTTCGGTGAGACCCACGTGAGAACTATGCCTTGAGTTGTGCGGGCGTTTGCACCGGTCGTGGTTTGCACTAGCTAGTTTGCGTTAAGGATGTTTGCCGTTGTAAGATACACTAGCGATTTTGATGGAAAGCTTCATGTGATTCCTGCTTCGGACATAAAAAATTTTAGGCCAAAAAACGATTTAGATTTTGATAAATTAACTGTTTATTCAGTATTTTGGCGGGACCCGGTAGACGGTGAAAACACCGGCTACTACAACGCCCAAGTCCTGATGCTGGCAGGTATGTGCTTTGGATCCATTGTGAGTTCTTGTTAATCATTATTACCGTTACTATGCCTTCTTTAGAAACCGAAGCCGAGGTGCGTCGAAGAATGGACACTAAAAGGCTGCAAAAGCCAAAGATTCGGCCAGACCTCAACAGCAGCTCGGACGAAGGGGCCGAGACGGCCGAGTGTACAACGCAAGGAAAAGAAAGTGGAGAAAAAGTTTAGTGTCTGCCATATAAATCTGCAGTACTGCGGTATAGTTAGTGCTTATCAGAAATATGTGTGAAAACAAAGATGCACGCGATAGTCCTAATTTTACCAAAACATTTTGTGTGCCTAATTTCACACATTGACAGAGTTCACGTGAATTGTTTATACCTCATAGATACAGAAAAAAAAACCGGGAGACTGCAAGGGATGCGATGTACGACAGCATCATAAACAAGACCCTGGAAGACGCCCATGCAAATTTGCAGCAAGTGGCACAGCGCCCCCAAGACAAAGTTGCGCGCACTCGCCAACATGTAAGTCACGTAAATGAACTCATGCTAGGCTGAAAAAGTTGAGAACTGTGCGCTGCTAGTGTAATCAATGACCCACTTTATTGACTGCAGCGCAAGCGGGCCTGCACTGTGATAGAGTCGGGGAGCTCAGACAGCGACTCTGATTCATTGTGCCCGCTGAGCGAGCTGAAGGCAGCGCAAGAAAAAGTGCAGGTATGGAAGGCAAGGGCCATGGAGTACAAGGAAGAGAGATTTTCTCAGGGATCGAGTCATTTCTCTAGAGAAGTGCCTGGAGAGTAAGATTTTTCAGTGTAAGTGTGACATATTTTATTACTAATTCGTTCAATAAGTGCCCTGAGATGCGGCAGTGGCACACTATTGCTTATTCTTTAACTGCTTTTCTTATAGTGCAAGGAACACTTCCCCAGCAGCTCTTTCAAGGCTGCAGCAGCAGCAAAGGTTTCATATTTTATTACAGTAGAGCCCACTTATAACGGCCCCACTTAAGACGAACGCTCGCTTATCACGAACAAGTCCGGCGTGACCGTCAAAATATACGTTTAGGCTATGGCGCTCGGTCTCAGCTACAACGAACGCTCGCGAGCCTAGCCGATCGGCTACAGCGAACGCCTTGGTGTCGCGGACCACTTTCCACGTGGCGAGATCCGCCGACCCTGTGCTGTGCACGCTCCGAGAATTGGCTTTCCCGCGGTGTCTCGCCGGAGGCACGGAGGAGCGGTGATGTAGCGAGGGGATCGCCGCGATAACGAGAGAGAGAGAAAAAAAAATGCCGGCCCAGCACGCATCAGCAACGTGAACACACAAGTCGAAAGTGCCAGCTCATTCGCCACGGGACCCCACTCGCCATCGTCAACGTCAGGGCAGCGGCGAAGTTTTCCACCAATTGGCAACGAAGCACGTGATCACGTGCTTTCGTACCCCCTCTTCTCCCTCCCCCCCCCCCCCCCCCCTTCCCTTAACGCCGCGCCTCAAACCTCACACGACTGCGGGACTGTCTTTTTCTTACTTGTGGTTGTGCTAGCGTTGTGTCCTACTGGTGTGCTCCCGTGCCTATCCGAGATGCCAGATTCGCCGGCGTCTACTTCGACAGTGAAGCGAAAAGCTTTGGACTTGGCCACGAAACTGTTGATCTTGAAAGACCTTTCCCAAGGCGCAAAAATCCACGAACTGGTGAAAAAGTATGGTTTGTCGAAATTGACAATATCCACGATACTAAAAGAGAAGGACAAAATCTACAAGAGTGCCGCCACGGACTCCGCGACGAGGAAGCGCCTATGGAAAGCCACATATGCAGACGTTGAAGAAGCACTTCTAAAGTGGTTCCTTGATACTTGAGCACGCAATGTTCCCATCAGCGGGCCGCTGATGTTGTCCAAAGCAAAGAACTTAGCGTTCCTCCTGGACTTCCCAGATTTTTCTCCTGGCAATGGCTGGCTCCATCGCTTCAAGCTCCGCCACGGAATTATTTTCAAGACCATCAACGGCGAATCGGCATCGGTAAGTGACGAAGACATCAACACGTGGATGTCTAAAAACTTGGCCCGTGTATCAAGTTATGCTGAAAGGGATGTGTATAACGCCGATGAAACGGCGCTATTCTATCAAATGCTGCCTGGCAAAACGCACGCTATGAAGGGTGACAAATGTGCTGGCGGCAAGCACAGCAAAGTTCGCATAACTGTGCTTTTGTGCACCAACATGGATGGAAGCGATCGATGCTTGCCATTTGTCATCGGTAAATCAAAGAGGCCACGTTGCTTCACACATATGTACCAGTGCGTTACAGGTATAACTCGAAGTCGTGGATGACACGCGAGTTGTTCGCGGAATGGCTTATTGACTTTGACAGCAGCATGGCGAAGAAAGGGCGCAAAGTTCTTCTGATTCTCGACAAATGTACCGCCCACCATGTCCAAGCTGTCTTAACGGCAGTTGAGTTGCTTTTTCTGCCGCCAAATGTAACTTCAAAAGCGCAACCGCTGGACATGGGTGTAATACGGTCGTTTAAAGCGGCCTACAGGCGCCGTGTTGTGCAGCGGATGCTGATTGCAGTTGATCGCCCCGCTGCCAATGTGCCTCTGCAGGTCTCGCTGTACTCGGCGATAGAAATGATCAAAGCGGCGTGGATGGAAGTGACACCCGAATGCATCCGGAATTGTTTTCGCAAGGCCGGCTTCGCTGACGCACCTGAAGCAGGCATTGAAGACACTGAACAAAGCCAGCCTGACGACGACTTGTGGCGACGCGTTGTTGACGCTAACCTGGCCGGCTGCGATCTTGATTGGCAAGATTTTGTTGATGTGGACGACGCTGCTGAAGTTGCAGAGTCGTTTTGCGACGAGACCGCCGTCCGGGAAGTGCGGGCATCAAGAGACGCCGAAGCATCGGACGATGACAACGATCCGTCGGAGCCAGCACCCGTAAGCGCGACCACAGCAGTAAGCCATATTGAGGCACTTAGAAATCTTGTGTATTTTAAGGCCTTGGTGACGAACACATCGCAGCTTTGAACAAGCTTGAAACCGCCGTCATTGGGTGTGCTCTGACGAGGCAGACAACGATCACCGATTTTTTTTCTCAATAAATTTTTGTTTTGATTGATGTCAATTTTTGCGTGTGGCCCACATACCATGAACTTCTATATAGAACGAACGAATTCCGCGTGACGCTCGGGTTCATTATAAGCGGGCTCAACTGTATTACTTCTAATGAAGTGAATGTATATGGCCATTTGAATTATTACCATGCATACTTAGAAGTATGTAGTAATTTTTTCTGTTACTGGTGTTTAGCACATACCGCTATGCAGGGCAGTTGCTCCTTAAGAGAAGTGCTGATCCTACAAAAATTTATGCCTTTCAGCCGCATCCGTGACAGTGGGCAGACTCGAAGCTGCTGCCAAAATCCCCAAAAAAGTAGAAAAGAGCAGCAGTGACAGAGGTTTGACCTTTTGTTACTTATATCTTACATTTGTTGGTACTAGCTGTAAACTGTATACAGTAGAACCCCGCTGTTACATTCCTCACTGCTGCGTTTTCCCGGCTGTTACATCGTTTTCGTCCGGTCCTGGCATAGCTCCCATAGGATCCAATGTATTGGGTACCCCGCTGTTACTGTATTTACACGATTGTAGGTCGACCCATTTTTTCAAATTTGACAATCCAAAGTTGGGGGGTCGACTTAGAATCGAAACCGAACCGTGAGCCGCTAGTAACGGCAAGAAAATCGAGAAATCAGGGACGCTACGGCGTGGTTACAACTTTGTACCTACGTTTCTATGGTTACGGTAGAAGCGTAGCGCAATAATTTAACGTATTGCATGCATTTTGATGCCAATACAGGCAATGCCCACCTTGAAAGTTGGCGCTCCCAATCTGTGCCCATTCGCCACCGTACCTAAGCGACAAACCTCCCGCCATCGAGTTCGGAAATGTATTGAACAATGTGATACGATCGTGGCTACGTTAGCGCCGTGAATTGAATCAAGGAATTCGCTAATACTCATTTTATTATTAGAGACCAACAGAACACTCACTGAATGTGAGTAACGTACTCACGAGGTAAAGGAAATTGCGTGCGGCCGCTTTCGTCAGTCGCATGTAGCTTGTTTTGGTATTCCGCAGTGCGGCAGTGGCCGCTTCCGGTTGATTGGATGGTCGTCATCTCGCAGCGAATGTGTTCTTGCGAATAAAGTTTCACGCTCAACCCACAGCGTATGGTTATTTCACGAGCTTGTACAGAAGCTTTTTTTTCTTCTTTAAAGAAACATTTACTGCGCGCACCGCGAGCGCAAGGCTCTTGTGGGAACATCGATCATTGATGGAAAAGTCGCCGTTTGGGGGGTATTGGTAGTTGGCGGAAGAGCCATTTTTTTTTCTTTCTCTATGGAAGAGCTTCTCTTTGAGATGCAATTTTTACGACGGCCACGTCAGCCACGTGATCGTCAGTGCTTCTGTTGTGTCAAATCGTCGTGCCTGTCATGAGTGCCCCAAAGAACTGTCGGCGCTCGTTCACAGCTGCATTCAAGCGGGCTGCTATCCTCCATGCCGAGGAAACAAACAACTGCGCTGCAGGACGCAAGTTTGGAGTGAGTGAACGTGTGGTGCGGCAGTGGCAGCTTCAGCACGAGGGAATTTTTTTCATGCGACTCCAAGCGCCGTGGTTTTCGCGGGCCTAAGTCCGGACGCTTTCCGGAGCTGGAAACGAAGCTTGCGGCGTACGTGACGGATCTACGCGATCGATCACTGCTGGTCACGTGCGAAGTGATCACTCAACAAGCCCATGTCTTCGCTTCGGAAGCAGGAATACTGAGGACTGAATTTAAAGCCAGCAGGGCCTGGGCCTCTAAATTTATGAAGAGGGCTGGCTTCTCTCTTCGTAGACGCACCAGTGTGTGCCAGAAGTTGCCGGCCGCATATGAGGATAAGGTCCTCGCCTTCCATAGGCACTTCCTAAAACTTCGAGACTCCCGACGGTATTTACTCGGCCAGATCGGCAATGCCGACCAGACTCCGGTATACTTCGATATGACCAGTAACACAACCGTGAGCGTTAAGGGAGCACGCGATGTAAACTTACTGACAATGGGCAACGAAAAGCTGCGTTTTACGGTCATGTTGTCATGCTTGGCGGATGGCACCAAGCTTCGCCCGTACATCGTGTTTAAGAGAAAGACGATGCCTAAAGAAGTGCTTCCCAAAGGCCTTGTGGTACGGGCGAATGCAAAGGGATTCATGACGGATGATATGGTAGTGGAATGGTACCGTCTGGTGTGGCTCCTGAGGCCAGGGGCATCCCTCAAGAAAGACATCCCCAACCTGTTAGTGTTGGACTCCTTCCGGGGCCACCTCACCGACAAGGTGAAAGCGGTGCTTCATAAGGAGCGCACCGACATGCTTGTAATTCCCGGTGGCTTGACGGGGCAGCTTCAGCCCCGATCTTACCCCAAGCGGGCGTGTGAGGAGGGCCTCCTTGGCTACTGTGTGCGGGTGGGTCCTCTCTGCGTGGGCGGCGGTACCGCGCGATGTTGTGGTGCGGTCGTTCGCCAAATGTGGACTCGCACTTGATGACGACGTGCTGTGGGACCGCAGCAGCTGTGACGGCAGCAGCACCAGTGAGGACGACTCCAGTGACGATGAGTAGTCATCAACCGTGGCAATAAATTTTGCTTGTGTGAAATGCGCTCTCACTTTTTTTTTTTGGAGGCATGTGATTTTGGGGGGGGGGGGGGTCGACCTACATTCGAGTCGACTTACAATCGTGTAAATACGGTACGTTGTAGCTGTGAAAACATTCCCGCATGATACCTCGCAACCTGGCACCCCGGTCGGGCAACGCGCGCCAACCGCCATTTTGACGAGTCTTGGCCAGGCTTGGCTACGGAATTGGCTACAAGACCATGGCCTCCGAGATCACCCCCTTGCACGCGCGTGGGTAATCTCGGAGGCCATAAAAAGCTGCACGCGAGTTGGAGAGATTGCCACTAGATGGCCACTGCCTCGTCAGCCGAAGCGAGTAAAACCCGCGGGCCCGCAGCAATCCAGTCTTTCTTGTTTATGTGGTTCAACCCATCCGAGTCGTCCGTGTCCTTCCATCAACAGCTATGCTGCCTACGCTTCGTCAGGCCTCGCTAATCCAGTCTTTCTTGTTTGTGCGGTTCAACCCATCCGAGTCGTCCGTGTCCTCCCGTCAACACCTATGCTGCCTACGCCTCGTTGGGCCTCGCTAACACCGCGAGCGATTTGTCGTCCTTTGATGGCGTCGCACAAGCGCAAGGCGCTTTCCCGCAAGGAAAAGCTGGATGTTCTCAACGCAGTCGACAGGCAGCCAGCGCGGAAAAGATTCGACATCGCCAAGGATCTTGGTCTGCCACCCTCGACGCTTAACAGCATCATCTCGAAGCGTGCCGAGATACAAGGGAATGCCGCGCCCTTCGGCCCGAAAGCTAAGCAGGCTCGTGGCGCCAATTATGGTAACCTCGACGAGTCGCTTCTTACTTGGTTTAAACAAGCTCGCGCTGCCGGTGTTAACTTCGACGGCAGCATTTTGCGCGAGAAGGCGATGGAAATAGCCGACCGACTGGGCATCAGTGACTTTGCGGCGTCAAATGGCTGGATCGACCGTTTCCATAAGAGGCACGCCATCGCGTATAAGACGGTATCCGGGGAAGCAGCAAGTGTAAACTTGGAAACAGTCGACGATTGGAAGGCCACACTATCTGCCATTATTTAGGGGTATGAGTCTCGTGACATTTACAATGCCAACGAAACGGGTCTTTTCTTTCGGGTGCAGCCATCGAAGTCGTTAAGCCTGAAGGGCGAAGCATGCCACGGAGGCAAATGCAGCAAAGAACGATTGACGGTGCTCCTTTGCTGCAACATGGATGCCTCGAACAAGCTGAAGCCATGGGTAATCGGAAAATACCGAAACCCACGGTGCTTAAAGAACATTCGCCTGCTGCCATGTCACTATAGAAGCAACAGTCGTGCATGGATGACGGCTTCTTTGTTCGAAGAATTTCTTCGTTACTTCGACAACAAGATGGGCTCCCAGTGCAGGAGTGTTGTCCTTTTTCTGGACAATTGTGCTGCCCACCTGAGAGACCCGTCGTTTCTTCGGAACGTTAAGCTTGTTTTTCCTGCAAACACTACAAGCCACCTGCAGCCGTTGGATGCCGGCGTCATAAAGAACTTAAGGGGGGAGCCGGGTCTCGGAGACGAAAAAAATCGCGAAAAAACCTATTTTTCAGTTTAATTATTTTTGGATTCCTTACACTTTCCTGCATCTATTACGGAAAATTCAGCCCCTGAAAACGTTTTATAACTGTAATATTGGCTATAATATAACTCAAACGACAAGGATCGCGCGCAAGCAAAGCGCGAAAATCGCCCGTTTTCAAGCGTCCGCGATTTCAAAACCCCGCGGCGGATCGCGGCCATCTTGGTCTCATTCGAAGGAGCATCCTTTCGGCTTGCTTTCCCGCCAAACCAAGGCATCCCAGACTACCCTGCAAACAAAATACAAGGCAAAAGAAAAAAGCAGCACAGAGCTATTTCATTGGTTCCTGCGTGGCGCGAATTCAAACGGCCGCATCTGATTGGTCGGCGGCCGACTCCATCCACTTCATGCCGAAACACGGGCGGCGCCATCTTGACAAGGCGTAGGTCATCGCGATACCTCGGAAGTTTCACACCGTGCACAAATTCGGCAAAAAACGGAATAAATGTGCCGCAAAGTGTCGCAAAGTGCCTCCATCTTCAGTGGCAACCATCGCGGATTCTCCACGAACGCCAGAGCGCCCAGTAACAGCAAAACGCGGTTCGGCAAGTGCGGTGGCCTCTGACTCGCCACAAACGCCTGAATGCGGTTCAGCGAGTGCGGCGGCTGCCTTGACAGTTCCCGGAGTGGCGGTTTCGACGAGCTTCAACTTGCAACCGGAACGGACAAAAGTGGACACGCACTTCTTGTCAAGCGAAGAGTGCGATGTTCTGACGCAGCGAGCGGCGGAGAGAACGGCTGAGCTGGCATCTGTTTCAGCAACGAAGCGTAAAACAGAACTTCTCGCAACAACGCCTAGTGCGCCGGGCGTTTCGTCGACGGCGTTCACGATAGTGGACCTCGATGCAGTGAACAGTTTGCTGCATTCTGCTGCCTGCCGGACGTGTCGCGGGGTCGTGAAAATTGCGAAGGATGATCGCGAGTACGGACTAGCTGCAAAACTAAGAATGCAGTGCATCAACTGTGGTGAAATTAATGCTGAATGGAGCTCGCCTCGGGTCGCAGGGCAGTTCCAGGCAAATTGCAAGCCTTTCGACATAAATTTGCTCGCGGCGCGTGCTGTTCAAAGCACCGGACTGGCACAAGCAGCCCTAAACGACATTTTCGCAAATTTGGGAGTGTCGCACAAAGACCTTCATAAAAAGACATATCAGGACTACCTGAAACAGAAACTGAATCCGGCGGCAACACGAGCATGCAGCAAGAGCTTGGATGAGTGCGCTAAGAGAGTGAAAGACCTCTATGAGCAAATGAACTTTGGAAATCCAGGGAACATTGCGGTAAGCTTCGATGGAACCTGGCACACGCGAGGGCACTCCTCTCACATTGGAGTTGCCGCGGTAATCAAACTTTTTTCTGGATATGTGCTTGATTATGTTGTTTTGTCCAACTTCTGCCTTGGATGTCAATGTGCACCAGCATCTCACAGCCAAGAGTATCCTCAATGGAAGGAAAAACATGAGTGCCAGAGAAACACTACAAGCAAAGCAGGCCAAATGGAGGCTGAGGCAGCCCTCGTTTTGTTTCAAAGGTCACTTTCTTGCCACAGCCTGAGGTACACCACAATGCTGTCCGATGGTGACAGCAGGTCATACCTCGCTGTACAAGAGGCCCAAGTGTATGGATTTATTTCAGTTGAGAAGGAGGACTGTGTCAACCACGTCCAGAAACGAATGGGCACAGCACTTCGAAACCTCGTTTCAAAAAAGTCTGATGAGCGCATCGGTGGCAAGGGTCGGCTCACGGGAGACCTCATTTCAAAGCTGACTAACTACTATGGATGGGCACTGAAGTCAAATGTAGAAGATATTGACAGGATGCAGAGGGCAGTCATGGCAACCTATCATCATGTAACATCAAATGATAAAAGGCACAACCACACCCTCTGTCCAAGTGGTGCTGAATCCTGGTGCAAACACAATGCAGCCATATCCAGAAATGAGCTCCCTCCCAAGCACAGGTACAATCTGCCTCCAAATGTGTGCCAGGCATTGCTTCCCGTGTACGAGCGTCTTGCGACAAAAGCCTTTTGCAGCGATGCCAACGTGGCAAAACTCAGAATTCTAACGAGGCCCTTCACTCCCTCATCTGGAGCCTTGCACCTAAAGACAAGAATGTGTCCCTTTTTGCAGTGCAGAATGCTGTAGCAGAAGCTGTCATGCGTTTCAACCATGGCACACAGCATGCCAGCTCCAGCATATTGAGGGAGCTGCAGTTGGAGCAAAGTGGCAAAGGTAGCTCTAGAGCTGCTGAGAAAGATAGGTTTCATGCTGTGAAGTCCGAGAAAAAGCGTGCTGCCTCGGCAGCTTTCCAGACTTGCGTGAAGAGAAGGCAACATGGAAAACCTGATGAAGACTATTGCCCTCGGGCTTTCTAAGCCTTCACAATGTATAATTGAAAGCTTTTGTAAGCCCCGCTATGGGCGGCGGCAAGACAAAACCAAAAGGACGGCGCGGGCAATCTGGGCAGGGGGCATGCGTATCGAGTTTGTTTGCACACTTGAGTAATGGCTGTCAACGGTTGACACAGAGTGGGGCCTTGCAAGCAAGCAGAGTAAACACGCTGTCGGCAACCTTGGCTGCGGCACAGTTCGGGGAGCGGAGACGACCACCAGCACCACAGCAGCGGTCGCGCATCACAGTACAAAGGGAGCTTCGGACCCCCGTCGCATTGCGCTTCCTCGAAATCCCCGCAGGCGTTTCCCTTGCGCGTGGCGGGCTGGCGGGAGTAAACCCATTCACAGCTGGGGTCTCCCCGAATGGGCGTCAAACGCCGTAACAGGCGGGCGCGTCTGACTTCCGCGGTGCTCTGATGGGTGCCCTTGAAGAATGCTTGGTTCGGGTCTGGCCGCGGGCAACGGAGATCGCGCGGCCTCAAGCGCGCCAGCCTCATTACTTTTTATGGCTTTGCACCGCGCGCTGACCGGCATAGGGATTCTTTGAGCCGCAAAAGAGCCTGCGGTTTTGTCTCGGTTCCGAGGCGCCGTGGGAACGTCTTCTTCGGCTTACGGCCCGGACACGAGGCCGACCTTGGCGGGTGGACAATTATCCCGTGCTCCTCTGTGACAGTTTGACTTGCAAACAATCGCTTGTTTATGGCGCCGCATGGTCAGCGGTTTCTTGTAATCCGGTCGCGTCGCGCACGTGTTCGAGCACTGAAAACATGGTCCCGACATTCCCAGGCTTTTGGGAATGTATTTTGTTGGTCAGTGCTTGTTGCGCCGGCTGTGCTCGTGAGCCGGTGCTCGGAACTTGCTGTGTGTACAGCTGGCATGACCCTCACCCCTTTGTTGTTGTATGTTGTGTATTTCGGGTGAGGGTTCTACACTGTGAACTGTACTAAAAAAAAGATGTTCTTAGATTGAGGGTTGTTCGACTGGCCAATCACGCACGCAAGTTCTGCTGAACGCAGTGATTGGCGAACGAATTGTCCAGTTGAGACGCAACCCGGCGGTAATTCGCCAGAAAATATTGTGGGCGGAGCGTTGCGTCTACAAAACGCGGCCGCAGCGCTCCGATGGAGAGTTCTGGACCTGGCTTCGGTGCTAAGCACCATCAGCTCTGCCGAAATAGGGTCGCCCTATGTGGTCCAAACCAGTTCCAAACCAGTGTAACTATTTGTAATCGATGTACTCCTGAAACAATGCAATCTTGTAACCGAACTTTGTAATTTTATCTGTAAATACAAGTTTTTGTTCATTCGTTACTTCAGCGTCTTTGCCCTTCGAACCTAAGTCACCCATTGAGCCACCTGTGCAGACCGTGTCTGACGGTGCGTCTCGGACGCCGACGGTGGGCGTGAACTTCAACGAACCAATCGATCGATCGTTGGCATCGAATTCTTACTGGCGCAGCCGACAGGATAGGTTCGGAAGACAAGCTAAACGCTATCAAGACAGCGGTACATCTGCCAGAGTGGCATCCCAAGAGCTAGCAGCACCTCCGGTGTCTGCAATCGGCTCAAGCCTTGGAGGAGGAAGCCCAACAGCGAGACATCGCTAGGCGACGCACCTCAGCGAGTAAGACGTCGAGGCGCCGACTGAACCCTAGCAAGGAAGCAGCCCGAGCGAGAGCGACGCAGGAAAACCTCGACCCTCGTCCAACAGTGATCCTCGGCTGAAACGTGAGTTTCCTTTCCTCTTACTGTTCAGTCACTGCAGGGCTTCGAAGCTAATCATGATGCAGAACCACAGGGACGATGAGGATGGTCAGAGGGAGAGGGGTAGCAGTGATAGTGAAAGCGAGCCCTTTCTGTCTGAGCGGGTGATGGAGTTTAGACTAAAAATGGCTCAGGAACGTCGCCAAAGTCTTGCCCTTGAACTGGAGCTCGCCAGGGCACGTATAGCGTCACCGTCGAGTAGCCGGGGCGGCAGTGGCAGAGCACTGGAGAACGACAGAAACACGGAATGGCGTAAATATTCAAAATTGTTAGTTGGCGCTTTCCCCAAATTTCCCACAGACGCCGAGGTCCCCATTTGGTTCGAATCTGTAGAGCACACCTTGGAGGCCTACGAGGTGCCGCGAAGCTGTTGGGGTCAGATAGTTTTTCCGCTCCTAGCGGAGCGCATTCAGTACCTGTCAACACGTCTGACTCCCGCACAGCACCGTGATTATGAAGCTTTAAAGGAAGTCGTCCTTGATGAGCTGCAGTTGTCTCCCCTTGAATATCAAAAAAGGTTTTTCGGGGTACGGAAGCGGAAGACCGAGACGTGGAAGAGTTTCACGACTCGTCTTGCCAGTTACCTAAATTTTTATGTGGCATCTAGGGACGTGTCCAATTTTGCGGAGCTGCTAGAACTCTTGGTGGCTGACCAGCTGAAGACAGTGTTGTCGGAAGAGGCGCTCAGGTACGTCAGGCTGCGAGAGGGTGCAGGGTGGTACAAGGCCACGGAAATTGCTAGACTTTTGCAAAGTTTTGAGGACGCGCACGGCCGCGTGGACATACCTAAGGGTCAGCCCCGGGGCGCCAGCAGCAAGGGCCCAGAAATTACAACTGAGAATCGCAGCAGCAGTGGTCTTGTTTCGCACCAAGGACAGAGGACAAAACCAAAATCCCCGTATCCACCCGCAGGACAGCAGAGGCCAACAATTTGCTTTGAGTGCGGGTCGGCCGGGCACATTAGACAAAATTGTCCGCGCATCCGCGAAAGGCTGGCGCAGGAGGCCGCCCAGCAGGAACAGCCAGAGAGGCTCGCCGCTCGGATCGCGCTAGAGAACCCAGCCGCGGGTGACCGCTTGTGTGTAGCTCTCAATTGTAGGGGCCGAACAATGAGGGCAATAGTGGATACGGGCGCAGAAATAACTGTAGTTTGCGAAAGTGCTGTACCACTGGAATTAGCCCAGTCGCACGGTAGCGTAAACCTCCGTGCAGCATTTGGTGAACGGGTCGAAGCCAAACTCGTAGCGCTACCGCTGACGCTAAAACAGGGCCAACCCATGTTTTCCAAAGTGAAGGAGGCGACACCAGTGTTGTGCGCACTCACTGATAGGCTGAGCGTGAGCGCGGACTGCCTGCTCTCAGCGGAAGATTGGAGCCTGCTCCAGAAGGGTCGGGACGAGGCTTGCGAGCTGTCCCCTAACAAACTCCCGCCGAGCAGCAGCGCAGAGCTGATGACAGGCGTAGGACTAGATGGGGAACGGGTTAATCCCAAACAGCCGCTTACCGGTGCGAGCAGGGCTGATACGCTGCATCCGAACGGGGAAAGGGCAGAGGAAGAATCCCGCAGTAGCTCCGATAAAGGGTTGATGCCGGGATGCCAGGTGAGGAACAAAAAAGTGACGCGACGGTCAGCAGGGTTCTCGGCAGTAGGACCCTCCTGCCCGCAGAGAGTATATCACATTTCGAACCACGGGAGCGAGCGTTAGTGAACGAGGTGTTCGGGACACATGCCGCCTTGTTTACCACCGAAATGGGGATAGCGCGAGTGAGCGAGCACCGCATAGAACTGATGGAAGGAGCCGCGCCAAAGCGTTGCCACCCCAATTGCATTCCGTCGTCTCCTAAGGCCAGCGAGGCATTCGAAGGCCTCAAAAGTGCTCTGTGCAGTGCCGTCGAGCTAGCGACTCCAGACTCAAGCAAGCCGTTTTGGCTATTCACCGATTCCTCTGCAATTGCTGTGGGCGCATGTCTAGCTCAGATGACCGACAATGGCACAGAGTGCCACATTGCTTTTGCCAGCCACTGCTTCACGCCCACGCAGATGCTGCGGTCTACGATTGAACGCAAGGCGTTTGGCGTCATTCTGGCTCTCAAGAAGTTCGACATGGGGGTCTCTGGCACGAAAATATTGGTATCCGACCATAATCCTGTGACGTACATCACTCAGTCCACGCCTCAGAAAGCAAAATTGACACGCTGGGCTTTAGCGTTGCAGCGCTATGATATAGTGGTGCGACACAGAAGGGGAATCATACATACTAACGCCGACGCACTTTCGCGTCTGACGAACCATTGCTGGGAAAAGGATGTAGAAGACAGGGAACCCGCAGTGACGGACAGTGGAGGCGAGGGAACAAGTGTGGTGTGATGTGATATGACTGCGGTAACCACACAGACGACCTTGGACGATGAACTCATGCTTCCCTATTTCTGTGTGTACCTTGTTCTTTTAGTGTGTTTGTTTTGGCGAGTGTCGTCTAAGCTCAGTGATGTATGTTTGCATGTTTTCATCCCAAACTAGAGGCTGACAGTGTCCTTCCGGCTCATATTTGTACGATACTGGATATTATAGTTTCACGAAGCGAGCCCTGTTGCATCAGGGAAGCCTTACTATTTGTTTCGTTTGTGTATTTGCTTTGTGTGTGTCTTGGTTGTACCTTTTTTTTTACGATGAAACTTATTCTTGTGTTAACACTCTCTACGGAATGTGCCACATACAGTGCCCATCATAAAGCGCTGGCATTTAGTTGTGTTGTTTCAGTAAGCGAGCCAGCGCTGTACATTGTTCTTCGTTGCTTACTGTCATGAGCAAGGCGCGGCTCACGCATTTCCTACGTATGCGAACTCAGACCATCGTTAAAACGCGCTGCCTAAGCTTGGCTGGTAACTTTTATTTGTCATGTCCAGATGCGGCGTATGTACAAGTTTACACGCGGCGTACTTTTGTTTTGGTTTCTGCTTCGACAACACTGTAAGCGAGTTGTTGTCTCGTCTTGGGTGGGGGGTGTAAGCCCCGCTATGGGCGGCGGCAAGACAAAACCAAAAGGACGGCGCGGGCCATCTGGGCAGGGGGCATGCGTATCGACGAGTTTGTTTGCACACTTGAGTAATGGCTGTCAACGGTTGACACAGAGCGGGGCCTTGCAAGCAAGCAGAGTAAACACGCTGTCGGCAACCTTGGCTGCGGCACAGTTCGGGGAGCGGAGATGACCACCAGCACCACAGCAGCGGTCGCGCATCACAGTACAAAGGGAGCTTCGGACCCCCGTCGCATTGCGCTTCCTCGGAATCCCCGCAGGCGTTTCCCTTGCGCGCGGCGGGCTGGCGGGAGTAAACCCATTCACAGCTGGGGTCTCCCCGAATGGGCGTCAAACGCCGTAACAGGCGGGCGCGTCTGACTTCCGCGGTGCTCTGATGGGTGCCCTTGAAGAATGCTTGGTTCGGGTCTGGCCGCGGGCAACGGAGATCGCGCGGCCTCAAGCGCGCCAGCCTCATTACTTTTTATGGCTTTGCACCGCGCGCTGACCGGCATAGGGATTCTTTGAGCCGCAAAAGAGCCTGCGGTTTTGTCTCGGTTCCGAGGCGCCGTGGGAACGTCTTCTTCGGCTTACGGCCCGGACACGAGGCCGACCTTGGCGGGTGGACAATTATCCCGTGCTCCTCTGTGACAGTTTGAGTTGCAAACAATCGCTTGTTCATGGCGCCGCATGGCCTGCGGTTTCTTGTAATCCGGTCGCGTCGTGCACGTGTTCGAGCACTGAAAACATGGTCCCGACGTTCCCAGGCTTTTGGGTTTTCGGAATGTATTTTGTTGGTCAGTACTTGTTGCGCCGGCTGTGCTCGTGAGCCGGTGCTCGGAACTTGCTGTGTGTACAGCTGGCATGACCCCCACCCCTTTGTTGTTGTATGTTGTGTATTTTGGGTGAGGGTTCTACACTGTGAACTGTACTAAAAAAAAGATGTTCTTAGATTGAAGGTTGTTCCACTGGCCAATCACGCACGCAAGTTCTGCTGAACGCAGTGATTGGTGAACGAATTGTCCAGTTGAGACGCAACCCGGCGGTAATTCGCCTGCAAATATTGTGGGCGGAGCGTTGAGTCTACAAAACGCGGCCGCAGCGCTCCGATGGGGAGTTCTGGACCTGGCTTCGGTGCTAAGCACCATCGGCTCTGCCGAAATAGGGTCGCCCTATGTGGTCCAAACCAGTGTAACTATTTGTAACCGATGTACTCTTGAAACTATGCAATCTTGTAACCGAACTTTGTAATTTTATCTGTAAATACAGTCGAACCCGACTATATCGAACCCGTTTACATCGAATTATTCTATATATCGAACAATTTCTGGTCACGGTATAGTTACCATGAGTATATATAGCAAAAATTACGCTTACATCGAACAAATATTGCAGTGACTCCCGATATATCGAACGTCAAGCGGCGGAAAAGTGCCCCCAGAAGTTGGCTTTCCCTCGCGGTAGCGGGGAAACCCGGCGGCGCGACTCCATCCAACCGCTCTCCCTACCGTGACCGCGCTTCCTCGGGCTGTTCGGGCGAGCCGTCGACACTCCCCCTCTCGCGCATAGTGGAGTCTATTAGGCCACAACCTCCCTCTTTCTCTATCATCTTTCACTTGCCACCCCCTCTCCCCTGACGACGCTTCGCCGTGCTCCCTCACGGGTTGCAGAATCAAGCGTCCTTCCTTTCTTTAGATCACTATCTAGCGACACTCCCCAGCAAAAAATGATCCTGGCCCGCCTACAGCGCTTGCTCAGACAGCCAATCAGAGGCTCTTGTGCTCTCTTCGTGCAAGATGGCGAAAGTGCGAGTTGTCTGGCTGCTTCTCTGGTTTATCGTGTTTGCGCCTTGTGAGCCTTCTCCCACAGTGTTGCCGTGATGAAGCGGCAGAATTCGCCTTTCGTCGTGAAGCTCGAAATCATAAATCGCGTCGAACGCGATGAGAAGTTGGATGTCCCCGCAGCGTGCAAGATTCCGAGGAGCACTCTCGGCACGATTAGGGCTAAAGTGGCCAGACTCGCAACCCGGTGCCCATGGCGCCCAACGCGTACGCACGGCCGTGTACGAGGGGTTCTTCATACGTGCTGGTTTCCGCGTGCTCGGTGAGGACTGTAAATTCTGATCAATGCGACGAAGCCGTTGCTGGTGTTGCCGAAGTTTGGAGCGAGCTGTCAAAATTTCCGTTGACATTCGAATCAACGGTGGACGAGTTTGTGAGTGCAGATGATGCTGTCGCGACCACGGTAGAAGCCGGAAACGAAGACTACATCGCCGACATCGTACCGAGCACAAATGAAAGTAGGCACATTGAGGAAAGCAACTACGGTCCTTTGCCCACATCCTCCGAAGTGATTGGTGCACTCGCATTAGTCCGGCGCTTCTGCGCGAATGCGGAAGGTTGCGGCCTCAGCTGCTCCGACTCCTTTGACAACGTGGGGAAGTGCGTGCGTCGCAGGCACCGAAATTGCCCAAGCAGAAGAAAATGCTACAAAACTAAGCTAGTTTCGTTAATAAAGTGATTTTATAAATGGTATGTGCTTTTATGACATCCAATTATTTAGCAGGCTTATATCGAATTATGCTCTATATCGAACTGATAGGCGTTTTTTTGCGAGTTCGATATAGCCGGGTTTGACTGTACAAGTTTTTGTTCGTTCGTTACTACAGCGTCTTTGCACAGGTGGCTCAATGGGTGCCTTAGGTTCGAAGGGCAGACCGTCTCGGACGGTGCGTCTCAGACGCCGACGGTGGGGGTGAATTTCAACGAACCAATCGATCATCGTTTGGCATCGAATTCTTACTGCTTTCCTCCTCAATAAACCCTTGCATGTCATTGCAATTAGATGTTCGCGTTTTTCTCGAAAACGAAATTCTGGTACTCTCAAATTTTGTGAGAGGTGTGGCTTCACATCTACTCAATAGATTTTGATCATTCTTGTTTTATTTCAGTCCTATATGTGTCATGTTTGCAATAACAGAACAGTACAACTAATATTTGACTCGGAACATTTTGAAATTCTGTAGCTATCACAAAAAGGCAGTTTTCAGTTATCGACTAGAAAATTCGAACTTTCATAACTTTGTACCAAGTGAACAGAAAATGATGAAACAAGTCTTATTTCAAACCTTAGGCTTCCAGAAACATGCCTATATAAGTTTTAACTATTTCTATGTAGCAGTTCTTTTTCTATTGTTTTCATAACAATCACACAGAGTAATTAGCATAAAATGTGATCTATACATCAGAGATTAAATCTGACTGCATATTTGAAATCGGCATGCAAAACTACATACTTCTGAAAAGTTTCAGGTTGGTATCTCCAAAAGTAAAAATTTTTTGATCATGGCCCAACTCCTCTCTTAAAGCACTCGTACAGGAAGTCCATCGTAAAGCGCTGTCTGGCACGTATTGATCGCGGACAGCAGCCTACAATCGTTTCAATACTGTACGCTATGCACTACGTCGCTTCAGCGTGGACTGCAGTGAGCGCGTCAACTGCACAGCACTGCTTCGCGCGGTGTGGCTTTCGCATGGACAGCGGAGAGGAAACTGCCACGGAAGCTGAAGAGACGGAAGCAGCCTCTCATGATCAAGAGCTGAGTGAAGCTTTGAATGCGCTGGGTGCCACGGGAGTCACGTATGAAGACTACGTCGCCGTGGATGCTGCTGTCGTGACGTCCGAGTGTCAGAGTATCGCCGAGATCGTTGCAGACTCGGTCGCGAGTGAAGCCTCAGACTGTGATGACGACGAGGAGCACGAGCCGCATGATTCCGGGGAGTTGGCGGACCCGAGCTTTGGAGAAGCCGTCGCGGCTCTGGACCTCCTTCGCAGGGACGTCGCACCTCAAAGCGACGCTGAGAGCAATGCGGCTTTCCAGGCCATCGAGAAACACGTGGTGTTTTCAAGCGAGCAGAAAAAATGGCAATCGACCATTCTCGATTTTTTTAAGACCTAAGCTCATTTGATGTCGAAATAAACTGTTTCAAGGCAAAGCTGCACTGTTTTCATTAATTTTCGGACCTTTCCTCACTGTTGCGTTTTCCCGGCTGTTACGTTTTTTTTTTTTGCGGTCCGGTGAAAAACGTATGAACGAGGTTCCACTGTAATCACTTGGCAATCGTTTCACCTAGCTGTGCATGCATTCTTAACTTGTGAGATCATGGAGAAGAGCTGCAGCCAAAGTTAAGAAATATTGCTGCTGAGATCACTGATATACCGTATTTATTCGCGTATAACCCGCACCAAAATGTGAAAAAACGCGTTTAAGAAGTGGGGGTGCGGGTTATCTGCGAATTTTTTCCTTGGGAGGGGCGGGGGGGTCGGCTTCACTGCAATGTGCGGCGGCCTCCCCGTGTAGTCCGCCATCCCCATCGTCATCGACGCTTGTCAAGCCGATGAAGGGCCAACGAAAGGCCAGCATTGTTGAGCATCGCGTTAGGCGCTGTTTAGTGTACTTACCCCAGTTTGCACTGTTTGCCTGCTTTGTTTTGGCATCATGAGTGCGACTCGACGGCAGTGTTTCACAGCGAAAGAGAAGCTAAAGATTATAGCCGCTGCCGAAGAAATCGGCAACAGAGCTGCTGCAAGACAGCATGACGTCGACGAGTCGTGCATTCGCGACTGGAGGAAGAAAAAAGAGAGTCTCGAAGCAACGAACCGGGACAGGCGAGCGTTTCGGGGTCCGAAGACTGGCGCGTACCCCCACCTCGAGACGCAGCTTGCGAAGTTCATTGAGGAGCAGAGAAGTCGTGGCCACGCTGTTTCGACTGAGATGGCGCAAATGGAAGCCCTGAAGTTGGCCCGGGAATTGAACATTCCACGTGAGTTTCGTGCAAGCCGTGGATGGCTTCAGCGCTTCATGCGAAGACATGGATTTTCTATGCGGCGGCGAACAACCATGTGCCAGCGGCTTCCTGAAGCCTACGAGGAAAAGTTGTTGAACTTTCAACGATATGTGATCGCACTTCGGAAGGAGCACAGCTATTTGCTGTCTCAGGTGGGAAATGCTGATCAAACACCTGTGTACGTTGAGATGCCGATGGACACGACCATGGAAAAAAAGGGCTCCAAATCAGTCAGCGTGCTGACCGGCGGAAATGCCAAGCTGTGCTGCACAGTCATGCTATGCGCTTTGGCTGACGGCACGAAACTGTGCCCGTATGTCATTTTCAAACGCAAGACGCTACCTAGCATTCCACTGCCCCCAGGAATCGTTGTGCGTGCGGAAGAAAATTCGTGGATGAACAGTGGCCTAGTCGGTGACTGGCTTCGAGTAATCTGGGAGCGAAGACCAGGTGCCTTGCTGGCACGCCGGTCGATGCTCGTACTAGATTCCTTCAGAGGCCACTGCACTGATGCGGTGAAGGCTCGCCTTGCCGAGACCAGCACCGACCTCGTCATAATACCTGGCGGCATGACGTCCATGCTACAGCCACTCGACGTGTGCCTGAACAAGCCGTTCAAGGCACACGTGAAGCGGCTGTATGCCCAGTGGATGGCCGACGGCATTTACGCCCTCACACCGACGGGACGCGTGCGAAGGCCTGATATTCCATTGCTGTGCCAGTGGATCGTGGATGCGTGGAAAGCGATACTGGCCGATTTGGTGCGCAAAAGCTTTAAAAAATGTGCGATCAGTAATAGTTTGGATGGTTCCGAGGACGACTACGTCTTTGAGAGTGGCGATGAAGCCTCGGATGGCAGTAGTGAGAGCGGCGACGATTAAGAATCGGATAACCAGTGACGTGGTGGCGGTCGTTTGAATAAATGTTCTGAAAACGAAATGATCACTGAGTGTGAGTTGCATCTTTCTAGCGCTCATTTTTTTTTTTTTCAGGTAAACGTGCGGGTTATACGCGAGTTTTTTTTCCGCCGAGTTCAAAGTTAGGGGTGCGGGTTATACGCAGGGGCGGGTTATACGCGGGTAAATACGGTAACATGTCTGAAAATTCACGTTGTATTACATTTGGTTTTACTGCAGAAACCTCGCTGGGTGACGAGTTGGCTTGTGGTGAGTCTCTTTTCCTTCTCTGGCTGGCACATCCAAAGGCAGGGTGAATAAGAACCAATTATTTCATGTGCTTTTCTAAACCACGTTTGGCTCTCTGTTTAGGTTCCCCTGGATCCACGGCTCCCAGTGCTTCGCAGCAGCCAATGTTGCCTGCACCACCAAGTATGCTTATCCTTGTTCTGGCCTATGAAGCATGCCTAATAGGGAGGGTTCAGTATTCTCAGTTAAATACAGTAAAAATTAAATGGAAGGCAATTTTTGTACATTTTAATTTTAAATGACGACCTCAGTCAGCGTGCACCCTCTTGAATACTAATGCAGCAACAGCTGCGCTTCCTCAGCATTCTCACATTTATGCCCAGCTAAAGCAACATGTGTTAGTCTCTGTTCACTTTCATCATGTACCACCATGCTACTTAGAGTTGGGCTTCCTCGTTGGCTATCAACATTGCTAAAGCTGAGAAGTTTTAAGATATAGTGCACATGCATTCAGCATAACACCTTGGTAAATAAATATAACACGTGATACAGTCAGGTGAAGCACTGGTTGCCATTCTATTATCATTAATTAAAGGTTCTTGCTAAGGGTCAGACATTGTCAGTAACCATCCATGCACTTCCATGTTTTCTTGTTTTCCTTTTGCAGTTTTGGATGTCTACAGCACATAAACCTTAAACACCTTGTCACATTTTAGTTAACATTTATCCGTGTCGCTGGGAACACGTGGTGAATGCATATTCTCATGCAATGAGCAGCCACCTGTTATGTTGCTATTTCCTTGTTTGTGAAAGTGTTGACAGTGCTAAAAGCAAAATCAGGGACACAATTTTCTGTGCTGATCAAATAAAGACACAACATATTGCATAACTATAGCTTTTTCAAGCGAATAAATTGAGCAATAAAAGCTGAAAATTACTTCTTAAATGGAAATGCCAGTAGGTGTTCCCCTGGTGTTTCTATCTAGAAAGCAATTTTTCTTTTTATTGGCCAATTACAATGTTGGCACAGGCCAAAATTGTATTAATAGGACTGACATAACTTCATTGCACTAATTTGCAGAATGCAACAAAAACAAAACGTAATCAAGTGACCTTTGCAGGCCAAATCAGCAACGCAACAAAGTTGCTAACTTCTCGAACTTGGACGATGGCACTGTGAGAATAAGCAGATTAGTCTATAAGCCATTACCACAATTCCAGCTAGGTACACCTTTGACCTTAGGCAGAAAGCTTCTATTATTTTATATTTTCTTTCACTTTCCTCATGGTCTGCTGCCTCATTACGACTTTGTATGTATTATATTGCTTTTTCTCGCAGTTCCACCTTGTCAAGGGAGTTGTTGTGCGGTCTGAAGCTGCCTTCAAGATCATGCGCAATCTCAAGCCAACACTTGTCGTGAAGGACACGGCTGAAGCTGTGGAGGGGAAGGATGTTTTAGAAAAGAAGAGCGTCACATCACAGGGATGGTGGCGTCACGGAAAAAATGCCTGGGCGAATTGGCTAAAGAGCCACTAACACCCGAGATGGTTGCTGTTGTTACAGGTGAATTGATGAAAAAAATATTTAGAAAACGTCGAACTGTATCCAAGTTGCAATGTATTCACGGCTGCCACAAACAGTGTCAGTGGTTTAATTCACATACACTAACATAATTGCAGCTTCCATTCAAGCTTCTTCTGAGTTGTGCTGTGGCAGCTGTCACTGGAGCTTTTTAATCTGTTTCTGTTTCTACATTTGCTCTTTTCACAGCCATGCTGAAGCACTGGGGTGCAGAAAAGAACATAGACGTGGAATCAACACTCCTGAACCTGGGCCGCCTGCTGTCAGAGAAGATCCAGGATGTCTTAAAATCAAAGCGCCGGCTCAAATTGCAATAAAACCTGGCAAGCTGTCCGACATTGTCGATTATGCATCTCTTGATATACTGAGGCCTGTGGCCAGTTGGCTGCTGCGGCCAGCTTGGCACTAACAGCTCGGCATACGTACCTACTGGTTCCAGTAGCTACTGGTCCCACTATCTACTAGTCCCACTATCTACTGGTCCCACTATCTACTGGTCCCAGTAGCTACTGGTCCCACTAGCTACTGGTCCCACTACCTGCTGCGAATTGGCTAATAAACCATTAGAACTGGGACTCGTAGCATCCCAGTTGCGAATTTTCACCTGGGCTGGCAAATGCTTCCACGACAAACATCGACACCCGCGGAGACAAGTGCCACGGCAGCAAGCAAGGCAAGGCACGTATCACAATTCTGTTGGCTGCTAATATGCACGGAAGCACGAAGCTGCGGCCGCTTGTCATAGGCAAGTTTCAAGCCCCGAGGTGCATGCGCAACTGCCCCAGCGTTCCGGTTACATATGCCTGGAACAAGAAATCGTGGATGACTCGGGATATATTCCAAAAATGGTTGAAGGCATGGGACTCTGAGCTGGTGCGTCAAGGCCGGAAGGTTTGCCTCATCGTCGACAATTGCACAGCACACCACACAGATGTCCAGCTGAGCAGTCTTGAAATTCATTTTTTTGCCGCCGAACATGACGTCGAAGCTGCAGCCATTGGACCAGGGCATTATTCGCGCTTTCAAATCCATTTATAAGTGTCGGCTGATCGACACTTTGCTACTCAAGCTGCGGATGGGCCAAGAGCTAAAGATAGACCTTTTGGGTGCCATTCAAATGCTGAAAGCCTCGTAGGACAACGTCAAACAGTCGACAATAGTTCACTGCTTTCGGCATGCGGGTTTCGTGAGCCGCATTGAAGAAGCTTCCGAGGAAGCAACCGAAGATTTGACGTTGGATGGCACAGAGGAAGAATGCCAGCTCGAAGAAACCTGGAGCCAGTTGGAGCGCTTTGTTGGTGCTGAGCCACACAGCATGTGCATTGAGGACTTCGTTGGCGGTGACAACAGCACCGGAACAGTGGCGGAGTTAACAGACGTGGAGATCGCGGCAGAAGTCACTGCTGAGCGGCCAAACGAAGACGCTGCCGAGGCTGATCCAGCAAGCGCTGATGTTGCCCCGCTCCCGAATGCAACTGAGGCGCAATAGAAGGCACTGGACTGTCTCTTGTGGACCGTTTGGACTATGTTGAGGACGCCGTGGTCAAGCACACGGCTGCCAATATGAAGCAGGTTACGCTGCTTCAGTACGTTCAGCGAACGAAATAAATACTTTGTTTGAAGCTTTATGTGAGTATCTATTGCGCCACGATTGGTTCATTGATTGATTTGTGCTAGTTTTTGACGCATTTTCTACATGATTTTATATATCGAATTCTGGCTATATCGAGGTTCGACTGTATAAATAAACATCTTATTTTTTACAGGCTTCTTTCTACAATGTCAATTCTTTATTGTAAGTGACAAATTTGGTTTTGGAGCTTCGAAGTTATGTTCGGCAGCATTTTGTTTTTTTTTATGGCAGTCCAGATATAGGGATGATCGGTTATAACGATAGGATTTTTTATTCTTCTTGAAGGCTAAAGCCCATGAGAGCGATTTTGTGCACGATGGCGACGAGCAATGGCTCCAAGCGACGAAACGGGCTGTCGCTTGAACAGATCGGTCGGTCTTGTAGCTCGATCACTCGGTTCTGGATATCTAGAATTCGTCGCTCATCGCCCGGAATTGCTATGAGCGACTAGTGAATAGCGCGAAGCCGGAACTGAAGGTACGTCACTCAATTACTACCGATTGTTGCATGGAACGAGCAAACGACAGAATTTTTATACACATAAGAATAAGAACCTACTGCAAGACCATAATATTTTATGCTCCTTTTTACAGTAACATACATCAACTTAAGTTAATAAAGCACACGTAATGCAAGTTTCGATGCATATTTGCTGCCTGGTGCTGCGCTCGGAACACCGGAGAGACGTCGCTCGAAATCGTCGCTCGCATTGTGTACGACTAGTATGCGAGTGAATGCAACAGTCATCTCCACCACATCGCTTGTTGCTGTCGCGCGCAAGATCACTTGCATGGGGTTTATACTCAATATCATTTTAAGTGGACTGCACTGTACAGGGATAGAGGCCAATGCAAGCCATGTGTATTCTGAGTGGCTTTGGTGTACAAGAGACCAGTTTGTAGCACAGATGCAAAATTTCCTTAGCGAATGCAAGCGGAAGATCACTGCTGTACAATAGTTTCCAGTCACTAGTTGCTAAATGAGGATGCATAGTCTCAGATTATGAATTCGTCCCAATGTAGGCAAAGAAATTTATTATTTCGCCAGTGAAATTTAATCTCTTGGTCTTGCCCTTGGGCAGTTAACGCATACTTTTGCTATATACCACACAGTAAGTAAGTTCAGGACTTACCGTACAATTCCGGCTTGACCTCGCAACCTGTTCCATGTAGTGCTGCCTCGAATGTATACTCCAGTTTCTTCGAGAAGCGAGATGCGCTGCACAGTAAATCATAAATTTTAGAATACGGAAATACTGCAGGTCATTTACATCTTCATTAAACCAAACAGATATCTTTCCGACTTTTAAGTGTGCGTGGGAGCCCATATTTATTCTACTCGTCACAGCTACAGCCTTTAACCCTCCACACTAAGCCCTAAGCTTATATTTTTAAACAGTACAGATCATCTTCTGAGTAGACCTCCACAGCCATACATCCACAGCAGGACACAGGATTAGATTCGAGATTGACTCAAGTATGCTGGTGCATTAATGAGTGGCATTTGTCTCACCACCATTCATGTCATCATCATGCTTCATTCCTCTTCCATAGCAGAGAGCAGAAGGTTGGAAAGCACAAGCTCAGGCCTACCTATCTGCCTTCTTAGAAATAAAATCCTTCCAGCTTCACGTTATATCCTTTGCCTCTTCTTTCTGTCTTCATCATCATCCATCTTGTTCACCTCTTTTTTTCTTACCCTTTCCAGGGCATAGTAGCTGGCTAAAAGAATCTACAGTCTCTCTATATGAATGGCAACACAGTGCCTGTGGTTGAGAGAGCCCCAAGACTGCACAGCAGCACCGACGTATTAGAAATGAGGGAACTAAACACTGTTCCAATTACTGGTAGTTATTAAACCAATTTTCTTTCTGTCGGTGCTGCCATGTAGTCTCGGAGCCTCTTTGGAGCCATGGCATTACGCTGCAGCTAACATTGAACGAGACTGTGCTTCAGACCGAGCTCTCTGTACTCCTTAGCATTACCAGGGCGTCTACCAAGTTGACATCTCCAAATTCCCTGAGTTTTCCAGGTTTTCCCTGAGCACCTTTGTGAAATTCCCTGAATGAGCCAGAACTTAGTTTTATGTCGATAGGTTGACACCATGTTGCCCGATGCTGTCACTCTCTAGTAAGCATGTTGAAACAAAAAAATGACTTAATCCAGTTTGAATAGCAAGGAGTATGATGATGTTTGAGGTTTAATGGCGCAAGGGCCAGGTATGGCCAAAGAGCGCCATGCTGGTGGTAATGAATATGTAGTGGTCTGATGGGTTCTGTGAATCTAATGTGACGTGGCTGTAAAGAGGCCTAAAAGAGTTGGTGTAAATTGCATAAAATGTACACGTAATAAAATTATGGCAATGAGTAATGATGTGTGCTATGATCACTAAATTGCATTAAGAAAGAATGATACATTATATAAAATATGCGAGATGCTGAATTGCTTAGAGCACTACTGCCTCATCAGAGCCCTTGAAACACAAGAGCCTAGAGGCATGTGCTATTCAAAATAATTATCACAGCAGCATCCTCTGAAGAGAGGAGGCGCTACGAACTAATGGGGCTAGCAACATGTAGCACAACTTCTTTCAGGAAACCTAGGACAGCATTGGTATCAAAGAGCGGTTCTGCACAGAGTAACATAACAGGGTGAAGGGGGACGTGCTGCCGGTATGCTAAGGGAAAATGTTTCCTTCTTTCAGATTCGGCTTCCCGACACTCCAGAAGGACGTGGAGGACGGTCAGCCTCTCCCCACATCTACCACAGGTTGGAGGCTCGTTTCCGGTGAGTAAAAAGTTATGGGTGCCAAATGTGTGTCCTATTCTTAGACGACAGAATAGGACATCTGTCCGGTGTGATTTTGTTACAGGAGGCCAGAAACCTAATTGTGGCTTTATTACATGCAGCTTATTATTTGTTTCCAGGTCCCACAAGCATTGCCAGTAGTTTCGCAGTTTCCTTCTTAAGAAAGGCTTCAGGTCTGTGACAGGGACCGAAGCTGTAGGATTAACCGCATGCAATGAAATTGATGTGGCCATCTGGTCCGCTAGAACGTTAGCCTCGATGCCCCTATGTCCAGGCACCCAGCATATAATCACAAGTTGCTTAGATATATATGCTTTACACAGGACGGAATAGAGTTCATTAATTACCGGATTTTTGTGGTTACAGAATGACATCCAAGGCCTTCACAACACTAAGGGAGTCCGTATAAATAACTGATTCCTGGAGTTTTGATTTCTTTATATGATTTACAGCCGACAACAGTGCGTAAGCCTCAGCCGTAAAGATACTAGTTTCCGGATGCAGTACATCGGTTTCCGAGAAGGACGGACCGACGGCTGCATAGGACACCCCGTTGTGTGACTTCGATGCATCTGTGTAGAACTCCGTGCAGAAGTGTTTGTACTGGAGTTCCCGGAAATGCATTTGGATTTCAATCTCTGGAGCGTGCTTTATAACTTGCATGAAAGTTAAATCGCATTGTATCATCTGCCACTCCCAAGGAGGCAGAAGCTTTGCTGGAGGCATTAGGCGATGTTTGAGGATTGGGACATCCATTTCAGCGCTAAGCTCCTTCACACGCAGCGAGAAAGGCTGTCTTATAGAGGGGCGATTGCGGAAAAGTGTAGCACACGTCATATCGGTAACAGTATTAAAACATGGATGTTCAAGATTAGAGCGCACTTTAAGGAAATAGGTAAACCTGATGTATGATCTCTGCAGGTGGAGCGACCACTCATTCGATTCGGCATATAAGCTTTCGATCGGGCTTGTTCTGAAAGCCCCAGTGGCTAAGTGGATACCTAGATGGTGGACAGGATCCAACATCTTTAGCGCGCTCGGGGCGGCAGAGTTATACAGTCGCCGACCAATTCTTCGGACTCCAAAAATTCGGACATGCTCGATTATTCGGTCTGCTTTGCGGCACCGCCACTCTCCCCATAGACCATAATGTATAACAACTGCCAAAAGTTCGGACACCTTGCAACCTCTAGTCAGATTTTTCGGACACTCCTTGAGCCAATTCGATCGAGAGCACCATGCACCGACTTTGACCGCTGCATGGTTAGACTTGCTGAACGACATTTTTGTATTGAACGGAGCCTCCTGGCTGCCCCAAAAAGTAGCGCTACTGCGAAACCCCGCTCATCATCATCGTTTCTGCCCAGATAGAGTGGCTCTACAGCAGTTCCGGTTTCAGCTTAGTAAGCCATGCCAAGACAATCCAGCAGCTGATTTGTTCCTTCGCGCACAACGCTGCGAGTAGGCCACGTTTTTCGTTTCTGCAACTGGTGTCGGCATGACGGTATGATGTTTGCTTTGTGTGCTGTGGCGAGGTTGCGGTGATCCAACGTGGCATACGGAAACATCGCGTTAAGTGTCTAATGGCGCAGAAAGCGCTGGGGAATGCCGGCAAGCGGGTTCCGTGAGGCCTGGGATTTGACGCCTACCGATGTGCTCCCTACTGACGCCGAATATATTCTGCCGAGACCTGCGCAGTGGTTGCATTGCAATTCCGGACACCGTCTTACAGTAAAAGCTCGTTAATTCGAATTTCACGGGGACACTTAACGAGTTCGAATTAACCGAAATTCGAACTAACGAAAGTGATTAAGAAAAGGCCACATCTGATGACAAAAAAAAGTACAGCAACTCTGGGTACTTTTATTTGGAAAAAAAGTCCGTAATGGTTTTTTGCTTTTTTCCTCTGAAAGCGATCGCTGTCGCTTTATCTTCCAGAGCTCGAATGAGCCGAAAAGCATCGTCTTCACCTTCTTCGAAACTGAAGAAAAGCCGGGCGTGATTCAGTCCGTCCATCACCTGTGCCAACGAAGGTCGTACCGGTGTTTCACCAACATCATCATCTTCATCATCATCCACGGCCGGTTCTTCGTCTTCGTCGATGACTTGGGCGATGATTTCATCATCGGTCACGGCACCGCAGACCGCGGCGCAGCTGTCGACATTCACGTAGTCGCTGAAGTCCGTATCGCAGAGCACCTCCCGTACATGAAGCGGAGCGCGGACGCCCTCTTCAACTTCATTAGCGTCTGCGTTAAGGGCTCCGAAACCACAGTGGCGGAAACAATTTGCAATGGTTTCTGTGGTTACCTGATTCCAGGCACGCACAAGCATGTGCAGGGCTGTGAGCAGAGTCACGGTATAGCTTTTCTCATTATCGGAGCAAAGGAGCAACTTCTCAAGAATGTGACGTCTATAAAACCTTTTCAAATTCTTTATAACCCCTGATCCATAGGCTGAATAGGCTATTTTTTGTAGACATTATTTAGGATGTATTTGTGGACTTTTCGTGTAGTTTGTGCCCCACTTTTCGAAGCCCTAAATTAAGAAAAAAGAAAGTAAGCAAACTATGAGATTAAATACGGTACTTCTTTCTGTCCACTTAAAATGTTTGAATGCTTCTCGCCTCTGCTTTCTTTCGTTGAACCCGGTTACAGTAGACTTCTGTTAATTCAACTCCAGTTAATTCGATCCTGACCAAGAGTCCCAGCCAGTGCTATTTAGGAAGTGCTTGCAAAATTTTTGCAAAATTTGCTCACCCTCTTTCAAAGCCCCAATATAAGAAAAAAAAAATTAATGTGCAAATTACGCAAGTAAGCCCAGTACAGTGGAACCCCGTTCATACCGTTTTTCACCGGACCGAGGAAAAAAAACGTAACAGCCGGGAAAACGCAACAGTGAGGAAAGCTCCGAAAATGAATGAAAAGGTGCTTCAACTATAGACAATTTATTTCCACAGAGTGCGCTTAGAACTTAAAAAAAGTCTAGAATGGTGGCTTGCCGTTTCTTTCGCTCGCTAGAAATCACCACACGTTTCTCATAGCCTGGAAGGCCGCATTGCTGTCAGCGTCGCTGTGAGGTGCGACGTACCTGTGGAGGAGGTCGCGAGCCGCGACGGCTTCTCCAAAGCTAGGATTTGGCAACTCTCCAGCATCATGCGGCTCGTGCTCCTCGTCGTCACCGCGCCACAGCAATGGACGAAGGAATATCCGCGGGAAATGTCGCCTCTTTGGCGTAATCATGCTAACGATTGTTTAGTATTGCTGCGAAGCGCGCGCGCCCGAGCAGCCCGGTTGCGCGCAGCGCGGCGTGGTTTCGCGAGAAATGTAAACAAGAGAGGAGAGCTGGCCAGATAGGCGGAGCAACGGCATGAGCAACACCAACTTCCGGCTATCCTTTAGCTATAGCTTCACAAAGAGTGACGTCAGGTCCTCTCCCGAGTTTCCTTCCTCCGTGAGTCGACCCATCCAACAAACCATGCGGTGACCGTAATCACAGCGATGATAGTGAGAGCATTTTTCACAAATGGCCACCTAGTGACGGCCTCTCGAACTGGCGTGCGGCCTTTTGCAGCCAGTTCCATAGCCAAGCCCGGCCAAGCCCGGTCAAAACTCGTTAAAAGCCAAAATGGCGGTTGGAGCGCGTTGCCTACTTTAGCCCAGGCGGGTTCGGGTTGCGACGCATCATGCGGGAACGTTTTCACAGCTACTACGTAACAGCGGGGTTCCTTATACATTGGATCCTATGGAAGCTATGCGGGGACCGGATGAAAACGACGTAGCAGCCGGGAAAACGCAGCAGTGAGGAACGTAACAGCGGGGTTCTACTGTACTTCTTTCTGTCTAGTTAAACTGTTTGAATGCTTATACCCTCTGCTTTTTTTCTTGTAAGCCGGTTACAGTAGACTTCCGTTAATTCACCTCCAGTAAATTCGATCGCGACCTAAGGTCCTGGACATTGCCCATGGGCCCAAATTTTTTTTATTTCAATCCTACAATTGGCCTTCGCCGGGTAAAGCCCGCACCTGACCCCTATAGTGACCCCAATAACAACCCCTTTAGTGGCAGCACCTGTCCCGGTGGAGTTTAGGAAACAGTGAATGCATCGAACACACGTCACCTTTCGTCAAAAACGCCTACTGTCGGCTTACCCTAGGAAGGTTTACAAGCAATAACCATAGCTCACCAATGTCTCATTACAGTATTTACCTGACTCTAACGTGCGTGTTAGATTTCTACTTCGTTTAGGGGCTTTAATGTAATTCCTGCGTTAGTTTTCTGCTTTGGAGACACGGCAAGTGGATGCGCCTCTGATGTGGGAGTGTGTTAGAATTGGGGAAATACTGCAAAATGAATTGTGGTGTTTTGGTGTTTTTACTGCATCTTGTTTAATTTGACCCACTGGGTAACTCGATGAATTTCGTCGGTCTCATCAGGGTTGAATAAACAGAGGTGGACTGTGTAACAATTATTGATTATAATAATAACAGGATTTTCTTGGCACTCGGATATTGTTTTAAGTGGGTTAGACCCTAACGAAGTGCCAATTTTACCGACTTTGTTATATTGAGGTTTAACTGCAATACACAGCCAATAATACAGGAGTTGTCATAGTGTTCCACACAATAAAAGAAAGACTAGTGCAATGGTGGCATGCAACGTGAAGTGGCACTACCACAACTGGTGCAATGCAGTTTGTGCTGGTCAAACATTGGTCGTCGACACAGCAGAAGGATGCAATTTTTTTGTGTGTTTAATTTTATGATATCTGTTTAATTTTCAGTGGCTAGGGCATTTCAAAATGCCTAGCCAATAAAAAGAGGTGAACCATATTTCATCATCATCAAGCCAGAAGTTGCCTGAATGGCGAAGGAAAAACATACAAGGAGTGTGCAGCAACCCTGAGTCTCACATTGCTCTGCAATAAAGGAGAGTGACCAAACTTCTTTTGGGGACACTGCTATCCTTGCAAGGTGCAATGACCAAACAACAGAGACAGTAATTGAAGTCCTTTACATGAACAGCAAGAGATAAGTGCATCAGTTGATCATCCTATCACTGCCTGCAAAGGAGACATGTTTAAAATAAGAGGTTTTACGATGGCACGGGACTTTGTTTCATTTGTGCTCTCATGCTTTGTTATCTTGTATGAGAACATATATGCATCTGTTTGGCATGATTGAACTTTGGTTGTGAGTAATGCAATGTTACGAGTTTTCGTCTGGCGACTGTCATGATGCCTAGCTACACCACACATAGCAGATGCAGAGACAATAGCTTGGCGACATAGTTTATGTCATTGCGACATCTATACTGTTAGCATAAACACACGCTTCTCCTGGGCTCAGCTTTGAGGGACTCAGCACACTAGCCTAGTGCATCTCCTCCTCGTCACAGTAGCAGATGGGGTGAGAAGCTTAAAAAATGTCACCTCATGTTGCCAAGTGAGTTGCTCGCCATCACAGCAACTATGACCGAGCCAGGACGTCAGCCAGATCAGCCCATCCAGCTCCAGTCCTCACAAGGCTCAAGCTTCACCACCGAACAATGGCACACCTGCAAGCAATGGTAGGAGCGCTTTCAAACAACCAGCAGTCTTACCCAGCCATCATAGACTGATCAAGTTAACTCATTCATATGCATCACGGATGAGAAAGCTGAAGCTGTCATCATGAGACTTTTCTTTACACCAGCAAATACAAAGAAAGGCAAAATCATCAATGCCTTAACTGCCACTTTGTCATAAAAAAATAAATATCTATTTATGAGAGCACTCTTCAATCAGCGAGTACAAGATGAAGGTGAATGGACAACAGACTTCATCACAGCGCTGTGCTCCTAGGCAACTGGCGCAACAACAGAAACTTGAAATAATATCTGACTGACTTGTCATTGACATACGTATCTCTGTTTTCCATGAGGTTAGTGCAGTGCACACCATGTTTGGACCCCTCCCCCCCTTTTTTGTATATTTATTGCATGATGCTTCAATAAACTTCATTTGGTAGTGCAGCACTTGCCTGGGCTGTTCTTTCTCCCCTTTATCTACATACTTTTACGCTGCTTGGAACTTCCTTAAATATGAGCCCATGACAAGTCGCCCAACCTTTAGTGCTTCTGAAAAAAAAAAAAAAGGCCATTTCTGGTGTCGAAACTGGGAAAAAAGAAATAAAAAATGCACCATTACAGACTGCCGAAAGTGACACGTGACCTAGAATGTGCGGCTCTTCGGCATGACCTCATGAGATTAGGGGTGGTACATGCAGCTGTCCATAACATGCTCAAGAATCCTGGGACTAGCCGCTAGCCCCGCCAGGTGCATGAATTATCTGCTTGGGTGCTCTTTAGAGGCTTCTAATAAGGAAATTATGTAACTACCAACCTTGCGGCATTGCCAAGATTTCTTCTGTGGTGTATACTACTCCTTAATAACCAATTAGGGAAAAGTTGAATTTCATTGCAGTTGGCATTTAAGTGGAAGTGGCTGAAGGAGCTTGATGACCCGTCTTGCTGGCACTTCACAAACACTCAGAATGTCAAGTGTATTCCAAAACACACTAAATGCTGCTTATATTCATACATTAGGTTGCACACGGAACTCACAGACAAAGGAGAATACTAGATGACATAAGTGCAAACTCTCAAATGGTAATTTTATTTAGGAAACATTATTTAAGGGGAGACACTGGTGTGTGATTTTTTAATTTTTGTCCTATACATATGAAATTTTCAGGCAAGGTATACTTTAGCCTACTAGAAGCATATATGCAATCTATTATTTCTTATTTTGTCATTTTTGAGATAATACCTTCTGAAAATCAATTTGCCCAACTTTTCAACAATTTTACCACTGAACATCAGAGAAAAATTTATATGTTCACATTCTAGAACAATTAGAGATCACAATTAGACCATCACTGTAATTTTAGCTCTATTGTTACAAAAGTTATTGCCATATCTAATGTGGTGGTTATGAAGCTGAAAATTCTTATCTGTTGTATTGCCACAAAAAATTCTAGCATAAGGGATATCGCACGTTATTAGATTTATTGTGCGTAGAAACTCATAAGCTTCTGAATGCAACAAGAATAATTTAAATCGGACTATTACATCAAAAGATACTGTGGGCAACAGCACGTGTCATAGGAGAAATGCAGCTTTTGAGAAAACGCAATACGAAGTTCAAGGACATGATCTAGATTTATTCTTAGCATTAAAGCAAGAAAATTCCAAGTCCAACTTGCACTTCAAGCCACCAGGCACATAATCACTATCGCTCTCCTTCATGCGCCTCTTCTTATGGCATGCATGAACTTTTCTGCTCTGGAGTGGTTCTTGTCAGACGCCACAAGCCGGTGCTGGTCTTTTTCAGCACATCTTTGAACTGCTGTGCTGCCTTGGCTCAAGTGCAGCTCCTTCAAGATGGCCTCAGAGGCATGTTTCTTCCCAGCATTAAACCTGGTGATTGCTTCAGCAAGAGGAGTTTCCACTGTGAAGAGCGAGGCATGTTTGCTTTTAGGCACAAGCGACCAGATTATCAAATGGAGGCTCTCATTTGCATTTTGAGTTTTCCCTCTGACAGTGGCTCAACAACTTTCGGTCAGAGAGGCGAGTATACACTGGCAGGAGGGCTTCGGCAACATATTCAGGAAGGTTGTAGCGATGCTTAGGTGGAGCTTACTGCCTTGCCACAGCCTTGTTGTATGTGCACCATGATTCTTCGCCCTTTGGGCACAGTGAATGGTTTGGCTTTGCATTGGTGGAAGTCGCATGGTAATAAGTGGCAAGGACAGCATTCTCCATCTCATGAATATGCCCTTGGTGTCCCTTGAGTGCCCAGCCATAATAATTTGTGAGCTTTGCCACAAGCTCACCTGTGAGCTTCCCTTTGCCACCAAGGCTTGGCCTACCTTGTCCCTTATTTTTCTGCAGGAGGTTTCGCAGTGCAGCACCCATCCGTTTGTGCACTTGATTTACACAATCCTCCTTCGAAATTTCCATGTAGCCATATGCCTTCTCCTCCTGGAGGCTGTTGAAAGTGCGACTATCGCCGTCACACAACATAGTTGTGTATCCGAGTCCGTGATTCTCCAATGACCGACCAAACAGAATTTTCGCAGCCTCTCCCTCCATTTCGCCAGGCTTGCACGAAGTGCTTTTCTTGGCATTTATGTTGAACTCTCCATTCACTATATTCAGGGTCATCACCCTTGGGGCCGAGCTCGCATCCCAGGCAGAAGTTGGACAGAACTTGAAAGTCCAGCACTTAGCCAGAAAAAATTTCTATAACACTTCCCACACAAATTTGTGACAGGTGTCCACGAGTCAGCCAAGTCCTGTCAAACGAAACTTCTACGTTTCCAGGACTCCCAAAGTTCAGTTCAGAACAAACAGACTTCACAGCTGCCGCGCACTTGGTCATAACACCCGTGGATGCGTTCAGGGCGGCGGGGTTCATCTTATTTTTTACATAGTCTTGGTATGTTTTGGTATGCATACCACGAGAGGAAATGTAATATCATTGAGTACAGTCTGTCCGTTGCCTGTGCTTCTAACAGCACGAGCCATGAGCACATTCACCTCGAAAGGGTTGCAGGTCGTATCCCCACCTGTTCTTGGCGAGCTCTATCCGGTGCTTATGTCGCCGCAAATGGCACAGTTCACCACTATTTTGACGGCCACTCCATATTCCCGGTCGCCCTTTAGCATGTTCAAAAGGCCACGGCAGAATTCGCATTTCGCGCACCGAAGCAAGGGATGTAGGCTGCGTTCACACTCGGTCTCGGAGCAGGCGGAAGCGGAAAAAACTTGAAAAAATCCGCCCGCATAGGCGGAAAAACGGGTGGAAAAAGAGGCAACAAAAAAATCGGTCTCGGACTGATTTTTTCGCCACGGCGAAGTAAAAAACGGTTTCACTTCACCGGAAGCTGCACTAACATGTAAACATCCAGTCGTAAAATTTAACATTTTCCTTTGTTCATTGTCTATTTTTAGGAATAGCAACTAGCTAAAGCTATCGAAACTATGTCTTGTTTATCTTCCATGGTAGACGAAAGTTAAAAACGACACGCACAGTTGCACGAAATAATAGCTTTTAGTAACTGATGGGTCAATGATTGAACGTATGTCTTGAACTAGTGTGATGAAGAGCGCCATCATGTGGACAAACGTACGCAAACTAGATGGATGTGGGCAAAAGCGGCAGTGGTTTCCACTGCAGTGGCGAAACAAATGTGAACATCTTGAACATGCGCGGAAAGGATTTTTTGGACGCTTTGACTTTTCCGCCCACTTGCCGTTTCCCAAGTGTGAACATAGCCTTAGAGCCGCTAGGCTTAGAATTGTAAACGCGGTCCCCCTTGCCGCTGCTTCCGGGGAATCTCCGATAAGCGACTGCTTTTGGCGGGTAGCTGATAACGAAGAAAGCTTCTGTCGTTCCTCCTCCGCGCGACGTTCAATTGCCACTTGTTCGGCTTCTGTGATGAGAAGAGTGTCGACGCGCGTTGCCCTCGACGTGTTGCTGGCTGCAGGCATCGTATGAGTGGCCGTAGCTTTGCTAGGTGCCGTTTGCTCGCTGGCACATGTCGCTGTGCTGGTCGCCGTCACTGCCGTTTCATCAGACGCCACTTGGGGTATCCGAGAATGTCGCTTGCATTTTTTCCCGAAAGCATGAGCCGTCGCGAACTTGTGTTGACCGCCAGCCGTCGTCACGTTGCTACGGGGCACTAGACTGCGTCCAAACCACGTCTAACATGGCGTCTCGCATTGTCGGAGAAACAAAACTCCCGGTCGTCCAATCAGAGACCAGGATTTACCTCACGTGGTACAAAGGCGCCAATGCTGTGTGAGTCTTCCCCCATTTTCGAAACCGTGTACCGTCATAGTAGTCAGACTTGGTGCCCTTTTCTAGCTAAAGACGGGATGTAGAAGAATCCAGCTTTCAAATGATTCCAAGATGGCCGCGCTGCGGGTAATGGTTGGCGTAGACAAAGGCATTGAATTCGCCTCTTTTCGAGGGGCGTTTCCGAGCGAAAGCGGTGATGAAACGCACTAACAAAATAAGTACTCATCAGAACGTGTTATTATTGGAGCAATAGCTTCTCTAGGACGTCTAGATTGTGAAAAAAAATTGTTACAGAAAGTCAATTTTTTTTAGGCTTTTTTTGGGCCAGAAGACCCGTGTCTCCCCTTAAAGAACCTTACAAGTGCCACCTGGTAATGAAACTAACACCATGATAACCAAAGCATAATCATAGGAGTTAAAATAAAGAGTGGCTCTCTTTACTATCAGTTGATCCTGACATGTGCTACAGAGATAGGTGAATACATTTTGTTTTTGTCAACAAAATGGATGGAGCACTAATGTAAGCGTCTCTCATCTTTTTAACGTGAAACGCCTCTATAATTTTTCGGTTAATTTGCCACCTTTCTCTTGACAAAATGGGAGTGTCCCTGAACACAGGTGTACAATCCCAACTACAGCAGTGGTCGGCCAAGGGGGAGCGTGCCAAGTTGGACAGGGACAAATCATCTTCCCTGAGCTTATTGTTCATGCACCTACCGCTTCGCACCTAACACACAATTTAATGCAGCTGAATGGCACCTGGTGAACTGCTAGTGGTTTCAACTTTTTTCCAGATTTCCGAACACAACTATGAAAGCCTGTTAGGTGCGGTAAGCGCTGTCATTACATAACATGCTGCAGCAGTTTTCAAACCATGTAAAAGCCTATGCAACTATGGAAAGGTTGCAACCTTTTTTATGCCCTCATCCTGTCTGCAACTGCCCTCAACATTTCCTTTTACAACAGGGATCAGTCTTGTACAAGTAGCGGCTATTATGCAACTGGGGTATATGGCCAATTCTAGATGGGCTATCTCAAAGCAGAAGCTGGTTTCAAGTTCTTGTGTGCAAGGTCTGAGCAACGAGGCACACAAACAAGAAAACACAATACCATTTTTTCCTTACTTCAACATCATTCAATGTAAAATTCAAGAGAGGCTTCTTAGTGCACAGGTTGTACCACCAACATATGCACCCAAGATTGAAGGGAATACTAGTTGAATGATGTGACTGAAAGAGCTAACTCTCTCACAACTCAGAAACGCAACGACTCATTAAACAATATCCTACCAATGTTCTACCCTTTTTCCTATCACAAATTACAAACAGAAAATTGTGTACGATCACCAGCCTTGTCAAGTTGCTGGGCGTGAGTAACTTGAGTTGACGCCGCAGCACCGTCTGTTGCCGACACCAGAATAGAGAGCTTGCCTGAAGGTGAGCATTCCGTTTGGCATGACTGAAACAAAGAAGAAAGAACTTTCATCCAACAAGCCAATTACAGCTTGTTGCAAGGCTTCAGCAGACACACACCAAAAATAATTCTAACCTGCAGTTAGTTTAGTTGCAAGGGGTTTCACAATGCTGCTTGCGATTAAACGCGTGTAGTACTTACAACATCAACTGCTGCTACAGCTGGAACTTGTGTCATTGTGCCATTTGAGAGCTGCAGGTCAACTGGCTCTGTACTTATAGACGTCTCTGCCACTTCTGAAAGAGTGGGACCAGTATGGTGCCCTGAGTTGCTGGAGACTGCCAGCGTGTGTTCTGTTGTTTCTTCCCTAGGGGGGGATAGCCGTGAACGCTGTTGCTCTACCGAACATTGCTCCCACCTGTATTAGAAAAAACAGCAACAATGTTCAAAGATCAGCTAGCCTAAACCTTGCTGCATAGATCAAACTGCACTGCTACCGACATGACTTTAAAATGGCATCTAAAAAAATTATAGGGTTTTACATGCCCAAACCACGATCTGAATATGAGGCATGCCGTAGTGGGGGACTCCGAAAATTTGAACTATCCGGGCTTCTTTAATGTGCACCTAAATGTAAGTATACGGGTGTTTTTGCATTTCGTCACCCATCGAAGTGCGGCCGCCATGGCCAAGATTCAATCCCGCGACGTCGTGCTTAGCAGCCCAATACCATAGCCAAAAATGACATCTCTTGTGTTCCATTTTGCCTTGTGAATTATGGCTCTTACTGTTGCAGGTGCAATGCCACTGAAAGTATGTGTTTTCATGTTATTCGTACCTTTCTGCTCTTACGAGGTTTGCTCTTTTCTTCTGGTACACAGATGGGAAGATGGTAGGGACATAAGATGGATGCTGGCTTACATCTCTCTTGCAGTTGCCGACAAAATGGTCACTGCAAATGCGCGAGGTCTTCGTCGGCTCCCAAGGTGTCTTATCAGGACTGCAAAAAAAAATAATAATAATTTATGCACACTCACTACACATGTTGGAATCTAAACGAAGCAAAGCTATTATGAAGTGGTCAATTGAAAGATATACAACTGAATTTTAATCTTATGCAACATATCTCATTCAATGTTTATGCACCGCAAAGGCTGCAACTTTAACGTAATACAATATTTATGTTTATACAATACAGCTTTCACAAGCTATGGGAAAATGCAAACACCAGTTCAGGTGGATGCACACTGTGAGACATCAATGCAGTGGTGTCACGAGGACCAAAGCAACCTTTGATCCTTGTCAGGGGAATAATGGTGAGGGCAGGTGTACGCAGAGAGAAAAGCGCATATCTAATGCACTCTTTGTGCCACAGTACAGAAATGTAGGTACATTTTAAACATCTATATCCCTTCTTATGTCACAGTGGCCCAGATCCAATCCAGGGGATTGGACAGGCATGGGAACACACAGTGGCCCGAGAACAGAGGTAGGCCAAATGTTGAAACATAATGAAAGTTATCAAATACTGTCACAGTGCAGTGACAGTCAAAACCTAAGCAGTGTCAAAACTGTGAGTAACAAATTTAACTCTTTATTGGGCGAACTTGTGTCCAGCAAAAAAATAACATGCAAGCACGATGATAGTGGCAATTGTCCAAAATATGATCTGCGGGTCGAGCGAGTCGGCTTTTATACATGACTCGCCGAAGGTTCCCGCATAATCACTGGTGCCCGCATGCCTTCTAGAAAGTACAACACAATTCTTGTCATGCGTACAATACACAAGGTTTGGTGAGAACAGAGTAATCAATGCAGAAAGTTGGGCTAGTTGGCGATGATGCATTTGATGTGACATAGTTACTAGCACTAGCAAGACTAACAGAAAAAAAATGTTTGGACAGGACAGAGCGCTAGACTTGACTGACAAGCTTTATTCATAAAAAATGCGAGAAACCACTGTATGCTCAAATAAATGTGCAGACAGACATTGCATGTCATGTCACCAAGGTCATTGGTTCTAGTGCCTTAATTAACTCTACCTTAAAAGGACCCTGAAATGACTTTGAAGAACCGTACTGAGTCATTAGGGTAGGTCCTTCTGATCATTGATTAGCGCATCTCAGTGCTCCGCATAAAGCATTCAATTTATTATAAGGTTTTAAAAATGTACATCACTACCAGTCGCAGCATGCCACTCAGCTGAGTTTTCAGCCGCTCCTGGCCAGGTGACGCGAGGTGACCATATCATGGCAGTAGGGCGAGCTATCTGATTCGCTGCCCAGGGTGCATCACCTATAATTTTTCCATCCTTACGGCGAACAAATGTTGTTCGTAATAGTTGGAATGTTAGTTAATTTGTTTCTATAAAAAAGAAAGTAACACAAAAAGAATGCACAAGCACAATTAATCACTACACTTAAGCACTTCCGGCACACAGCAAGCGCCGTCTGCTTGTGTTACAATGTGCTCCGTGTTGAGAAGAGCTCCGCAGTCAGTGTTGGTCTTGATCTTTCTTTTCACAAGCACCATGGTTCGCCCTTGTTACGTTGTGGGCTGCAATCGTACCAACTGGCAATATGTCAACCTGAGACATTGTGTCCCTCTGCAAGGCAACAGATGAGCAGAATGACTGCAGCGCATCGGACTGTCCGTATCCAATCGGAGCTGGGATTTGCATGTTTGCAGCGGTCACTTTACGCCAGAGGATTACTACTACAATAGTGTTTTGCGTGTCCGGTAGTCTGGTAAGCGCAAACGCAAGTGGACTGGGCCTGGGTGTTTCATGAGATGAGCAGAGGCACAAACGTGAACGGTCTGCATGGTGCAGCCACCCAGTCGCACAGAGCTCGACCAAACACAGAACTAATATAGCAGTAACAAAGTGTATTCTACATTGCTGCTGGTGTAACTTTTCGCCAGGAGTGCAATCACGAACACACTGTTTTTCGAAATGTTTAAGATGTTTTACACTTATTTAGAGCAATATTAGCTTTTTGTATGGCTGGTTAAGCTTTACACCACCAGGTGACTGGACTGTGCAGACCGATCTTGACCGATCAGGCCACTCACATACGTCAAGGCTAAAGCTCCTTCACAGCTATAGCAGTATGGAGGGACTTTATGCCTCCATCCATCCGTCGGAACACCCAGCTCGCCTGTGGTTATCGGAATACTGGACACACTCAGCGTTGCAACAGAATGCTCGCAATGGATGCTGCTTCGATAGCTCTTGCTTGGGATCGACTGCTAGGCCGCTGGCGAAAGGCTTCGCGCGTTGGCTCCAAGACAAGCGGAAGTGGACAACACAACATCCCATCACGACACAGAGCCAGTGAAGGCAGAGCTTAGCCCTGATCACTCTGCGAACGAATTGAGGAGAAAATGCATGGCTATGGAGGAGAATGACTTGTAATCGTATGCAGCTCTCTTAATACGAGATGCTTCACACAAATTGTGGTGCGAATGGCTTACTGCAGCTGTACCCTATGCATCTACAAAATCTGTCCGAACCATTTCAGGGACCCTTTAATTAGTTTCGCCTTAAATTATGGGGTTTTACGTGCCAAAACCACTTTCTGATTCTGAGGCATGCCGTAATGGAGGACTCCGCAAATTTTGACCACCTGGGGTTCTTTCACATGTACCTAAATCTAAGTACACAGGTGTTTTCGCATTTCGCCCCCATCGAAATGTCGCCGCCGTGGCCGGGATAGCTTCGCCTTAACACTAAAGGTTGTAGGTTCGACTCCCACCAAAGGTCGCGGGTTTGAGTGCCTTAAGTGCACTTTAAGGGGTCACTAAAGCAAAACAATAAATCAGTTGAGACTAATAAAGCATTGTATGAGAACCCAGGAGGCAGTCATTTCAATATAATATTTTGATTATTAGATGAGAAAATGAAGGTCGAAGTAGCAGTATTTGAATTTCGCGCCAAAACCCTGACGCTGGTACGTCAGTGTGACGTCAGGCATTCCAAAGTATGCTTTCGCATTAGGGCTGCGTTGGCTGAGTAAAGGTTCCTGAAACTTCCCATGTTTAATATTTGGTTATTTTAAAACACAATGTAGTCAATCTGTACCGCTATATAATTAAGTAGGCCCTAGAGGATGCCATCAAAACCCATGACGTCACAGTGACCAGGTGCGGAACTTCAAGGAGGCATTGCCACCCGTCTTTAGTTCTTGTGCTTTTTCTGGTTTACCAAGCATCGTATCATGGTAAGAGTGGTGTTTTTGGTGTGATAGAAACGTAATTTACTGATGCAAAAGAAATAATTTTTCTCTTAAGTGTCCCTTTAATAATCTATTCCTCAGTTAACTTTGCCATAAGTGACACCAAAGGTAGTGGGTTAAACTCCCACCAAAGGCTGTGGGTTCGAATGTCTTAATTAACTCTACATTAATTAACTGTGTGTGAATTAACACCAATGTTCACGGGTTCAACTCCCACCAAAGGTCGAGAGTTTGTAGCCATCTGGGACCAGGGCGTGGTCACGACAATGCTGGATTTTCCATTTCATCTTTTGCATTAACTCTTTGAAGGGCCCCTCACCAGGCTACACAGAAAATTTCGGTTATATGCTAGAAGTTGTTATGTGCCCTCTAAGGAGTGTTCTAGCCACAAGAATTTTTCAAAATGGTTAATAGCCGAGATAGAAATATTTCAGTGCCACGAATCCATGATTTCAGGAGGCGAGTGCCACCGCCTCACCGCGAGTGCCACTTGCAAGCTGTTGCATTTGTCACGTTTTGCACAGCGCATGATTTTGCATGCTGTGCACAAGAACACCTGACTAGCGGTATAAGTCAGCGCTACGCGAACACTAAGGGAGACACAAGCTGATCACAGAGCATGATTGCGTGCTGGAACACGGTTGAAAATGACATAGTTCCATAATCTGCGCGTACGACTGAATGATGCGGGAACTAGCAGATCAAACGGAAGTACATCTGTCTTGCTACGGTACGAAGTAAAACAAAAACTCGCAGACAGTAGGTTTGTGTTTTATTATTAATGTAAAATTTAATTAATCTATTGAAGCAACAGATTACATTCACAAATAACAGATGTTGCCTCGAATATTTCTCCAAGTCACATGTCACTATGAGCAACGTCACAGAATATGCATGTACATGGGTGCACTTGCACATATACATGATCTCTCTGACTGGGAGCACGGCACTCGGGAGAAGGGCAAATGGCATTTGGTTTGTAATCTCAGCTCTCTCCGCGGCGCATAGCGAGTAATACTTAGCAGACACAATCATTAGCGCATACTGTATGCACTGCACTTGTCAGCTCATAATGGCCAGACCTGGTGAGGGGCCCTTTAAGGCTGAGACATAAATACCCAGAAGGGATTCTTATATTTATCTAAATGTGCACAACACACCAAGCATAAGCATAATCAACAAAATGAAAAATATACTTTGAGGAAATCTTTTCAGCCATAGGCTTCATTTGTACAGGCAGCTTCATTTGCTTTACATCACATGTGTGACACCACTGCAGCCGGAGCGACATTGGTCTGCCTCGTCTGACAGTGCTTTCAAAAGAAAGCGAGTCACACGCCAATCTTCTTCGTCATGTGTTTCTGCTCCAAACCAACAAATGACGCTTGCCGCCTGCCATTCAGCGTTGGCCGAATATATCTTGCCTAAAACTTCATACTCAATACTGAAACTCGGCAAGAAATAAATTTTTTTTCTGATATGTTGCCTCTAGGCAACACTCATCAATAATGCATTAATAATAGACATGTCAATATCGTGCACTATTTAATGACAAGGTCTACGTGCAAGGGACATAACTGAAGCAACAGTTATATACACCCATGAGTAAAAGTATTGGGGGCGAAGCACCTCCCTTGGGTAGTATGAGGGATCATGCGGCGTGCTCCTCATATGTTTGGCTTACGGCGCTCAACAAAAACACCACGTAGCAGCCCTTCTGGAGATTTCTGCAAGTACTCTTAAACAACGTAAGTTTTTTACTGCCGAAATAATAATCTTGCGCAAACAGAAAGTACATAATTGTTTACAGACGCTATCACTTTACAAAATATGTACAGTGAATGCCACAGCGCGTGGTTGTCGCGATGCAGTCTCCCAAACCGGCTTCTTGTGTGAAAGGTAGACCAACCAACGCTGAGAGCAAACTATGTGGTATATGAGCTGTCTGTATAACCAAATGGAGCATAACAGAATGAAGCCTCAATGCAGCGATCGCCCGAGTTCACAGCAATTGACTGCGCGTCTGCATGCATGTCCGCGCACAGTGTTTCGCTTTCGCTGCGAGCGCATTTTTGCACCATGCCGTGAGCTTTAGGCCACAGAATATGAGCATTTGACAGTACACAAGCAACCATTGTTGCGTGGATGCTATCAGAGCTGTTAAAAAAAATTTTGTTATAGAAACTTCGATGCCTATGGCGACTGTAATGTGGCGCCGCGACATTTCAATCTATTTTTTCTTCGAAATTCTTTGATGTTTCAATATTATTTCTCAAGTTGCGTCGCACTGTATGTTTAACGGATTTATTCTCAGCGCGAGATTTCCCGCTGCTTCTTTTGTAATTCAGTGCATTAATTCGTAACACAAACATGACCATATGCCATGCCTTTTTTTAATGTGCTTCTAACCACTCCCTTTCCATTCCAGTGAACTTGCTAGTATCTAACATCAGCAAGTTCATAGACCAAACCGTGATGACTTTAGCTGGGCAGTGGGAGCGGGTGAGCGTCTGAGTGCGCGTTTTCTGCTACTCACCGAACATTGCAGTACCGGCACTGTTGCAGAAATCTTCCTCGCGTCTGCACTTGCTGCATACCCAAGTTGTAGCTGATGGCTGTTTGACGGTTCTAAGTTTCACGAGCCAAGCTTCACGTAGCTTCCTGTCCTGTGGCTACGTGCGAATAAGGCTGACACTGGGTTCAGTTGTGTGCATTCGGAACTGCGGCACTGAGCATTATCCTACCATACTGCATGCCTCCAAAGGCAACCACTACCTATTACAGTGTTTTCAAATGTTGTAAAACAGACACCCAAGGGGGGAAAACCTCACCACTTAATCAGAACCGCAGCGCAGGTGAGACTTAAAACTGTCGTTTTCAGCTTGCTTCGGCACTTCCAAAGCAGCCGACGCAGCCGCTCTGCCCACGTGATCCTTCATGCCACGTCACGTCGATGGTGGCACCAGCTTTTCCAGTGGTGGAGCTTGCCCCCAATATGGCCCAAAGGGTTGCCGAAAAAGCTGAATTTCTTCATAATTAACATGCATAAAGAAAATTCACGAGTGCACTGGAAAGCTTGTGATGCCAAGTTTGGACTGCAGTCCTCAATTTCAAGTTACATTCACAAGCAGTCGAGAAAGTCAGCTTTATTACGCAGTCCCTGGTCAGTATACTTTTGCTCATGGGTGTACATGCTGTATCTTCCAATTTATTATTTGTGTTCAACTTCCAGAGATGCAGGCTCACTGGCACCACCTTGGGCTTCAACATACATAAGCTGCTTTGCTGGTGCATAGGCTGTCCCAGCTAGCTTTAGCCAGAGTTTAAGAATATGCAAACGCCACATAGCTGGACAGAACCAAGGTAATTTTGTTTGGAGTCGCTTGGAGATAGTCAGATTATTGTTTCATTCTACCTAATTACATGAATAGCCCTAATTAATTATTCAACTTCTCAATTATAATTAAATGAAAAGTGTCAATGAGAAAATTGTAGAACAACATGAAAAGCTCCTGATACAGCTTCCTGTTGCGCAGTACGTGCTACATAAAAGTTTTTCAGAGCGTGAAAGATGCCCGCAAATACATGCAAAGTGCCTCGAGTGGCCAGTCGTGCGGCAAGTGGGGGGTAAGCTGGCGTACATCTCGATTTCTGGTGTGCGTCTTGGCCGTGGCTGCACACGGCTGTAAGCGCGGCTGAGCGCACACGCAGCTGCACACTCTGTTTTAGAGGTAATCTGCCGCGTGTGCAAAGAGTGGGCGTACTGAAGCAGCGTGGCACCATGTAAGCTGTCTTGCCGCGTGTTTAATATTGGAGGCTGCATAATCTCGAGTTTCGGTGACCCATTGGAGCAGGAGGCAAACGAAGCATTCGCTCTCCGCTGCCGGTGCTTTTCCTGATAGCGTTGTCCCAGTGCAGACGACACTATCAGCCACAGTGGCGGAGTGCATGCGAAAGCATCGCTGGCTTTACTTAATTCGTATCGCCAAGAAAATGGCATACGTGGCATGAAACCCCCCATACCATTCGTCGCCGACTACTAAACATATCAAAATGAATTGTTTCATCCTTCAAACTTGCTTTCTTCTATTCCCTGATCATACCGAAAATTTCTCCTTTCTGTGTAAAAAAAATCGATCGGCGACTGCACTTATCTGCATAAAAGCTCGAATTTCAATACAACGAAATTTCGATGTAACGTAGCAAATTGCCAATTTTACCAACTTCATTATATCAAGTGTGTGTGTGTGTGTGTGTGTATTGTCGTAGTGTTCACAGTCTCATGACACTGAGACACGAAATGTGCACAACGTCTGAGGAAGTAGAAGACAAGGTAGGATCATGCGGGGCTATTTAGCAAGTAATGCTTGTCACTTCTCAAGCAATACACTAAGGGCCAGAGTATCACAAAAGCAGTGTTTCTGAGAGGCCAAGGCATCAAGAAGGGGACCAGAGAAGGACAAGGTCATCCGCACTGAAGTGGGCATGTTGGTGGTTGACATACAACTTCTGCCATATCTGCGACAGAGAGAAGCGAAGACGGGCAATCTGATGCACCTTTTCTGCTGTAGCAATGGCGTCATGAGTGCACTCAGTCGACAGTTGGGCAGGGTTGAGAATTAACGTGTCAAAAGGGTGCACCGCTTCACATTCATACAGAAGACAGAAGGGAGAGTAGCCAGCGGTGTCATGGCGCAAGAAGTTAAATGCAGAGGTAACAAAAGGTAGCGGAGTGTCCCAGTCGCAATGACCAGATGAAACATACACTGACAGCATATCATGCGATTTGGGCATTCAGGAAGACTGTTCGTCTGAGGGTGGTACAAAGTTGTAAGATTGTGTTTGGTGGCACAAGAATGAAATCTTCGATGACTTTAGACAAGAAGTAGTGACCCTGGTCGGTGAGAAGCTGCAACACCCGCCGCACAACTGGTTGGTAGAGGTCTTTGTTATGGCATAATGGGTCACATAATCCACAGCTGCAGCAATCCATTTACTCATTTACTGCCGGCAGTGGAGAAAGGGGACAGGCCGAGAAGGTTGAGGCCAACACGGAAAAATGACTTGACTACTATATCAATAGGCTGGAGGGGTACACAAGGACAAAGAACTGGCTTTTACTGGCATTGGCATGACTCACAGGCAGCTACATAATGACACAGCGGTAGAGACCAGGTCAGAAAAAGTGCCACTGTACATGGTCATACATCCTGAAAACAGTGAGGTGACCGGCTGTAAGCATGCAGTTGCTTGAGTACAGTCGCTTGGACATGAGAGGAAATGACAAGTAGTAGTTCCTGCCCCTTGGGGCGCACATTTTAGCAATATAACATGCCATTTACCATGACGAACATATGAGTTGACCAAGACGAGTCAGAATGCAGGTGGTCGATAAGATCTCCTAAGGACGTGTTTCACCATTGCTCATCCCCAGTGTAGCTAATAGCAGCAAGCAAGAAAATGCCATTCAGTGTGTCCTCCGTGGCAACGTCTGGGTACCGAGACAAGCAGTCACCATCTACGTTTCCTGGAGGCATAGATGCACAGAGCATAGTAGTCAATTGTAAAAGCAAAAGGGAGCAAGTATAAGTAGGGCCGGAATTTGCTGACTGCCTAAACTAGTGTCAGGCATTCACACTTGGTCATTAATTGCGCTAGACTGACAAAATAAGCCAGCTGGCGTATGCAATAACTCTTATCAAAACCATGTTGGTATTGGGCTAAAACAGTGCCAATTCCATAGGCACTCACGTCTGTGCGTACTTTAATTGGAATTGGTGGAGTGCGGGCATTGAAGTCGGCAAGAATCGGTAGGATAGTGAGCAGTGTGATAGGGTGTGAAAACGCTGTGGCTTGTACAAGGCCCCAAGAAAATTGATCGTTTTTTCTGAGGAGATCAGTTAGTGGATAGGCAAAATTCTTGACAAATCAGCAGAAATATGAGCATGATCCCACAAAGCTTCAAACATCTTTGGCACAGGTTGGTACAGGAAGCTCCAGGACAGATGAACCTTGGCAGGATCGAGGCAGACACCAGATGAGTTGACAAGATGCCCAAGGATACTAATTTGGCATTCCCTTAAGTGGCATTTCGAACAATTAAGTTGCAGCCTAGCCCCACGAAACACTGATAGGATGGACAAAAGATGGGTTAAGTGTGTTGCAAAGATCAGAGAGAGCACGATTACAACGTCCAGGTAGCACAGGCAGTTAGACCATTTAGAGCTGTGCAAAAGCATGTCCATCATACGCTTGAATGTGGTCAGCACATTATACAATCCAAACGACATAACTTGTAATTGGTAGAAGCAGTCAGGTATAACAAATCCAGTCTTTTCACGGTCACTTTCATTGAAGGGGATTTGCCAGTAACCAGAGTGCAGGTAGCTAGACGAAAAAAAGGTTGTGCAGTGAAGGCAATCCAGAACGTTAATGCATAGAAGAGGATAGACATTTTTCTTGATGACCTACCTTAATGATATGTCGAAAATCTATGCAGAATCACCGACTGTTGTCCTTTTTAAATAAGACAAAAGGGAAAGCCCATGGACTTGCAGAAGGCTCAATAATGCTTGTTGTAAGCATCTTGTCAACCTCTTGAATAACTTGGTGCCTTGATGATGACACGCAGCAAGGTCGCTGGTGAATAGGAGGAGCATCGCTAGTAGGTATGCAATATTTCATTAAATGTTTGACCTAATGAACGGCCGTTGAGGTATAAAATGTCAATATAAGTGACAAGCAAATGACAGAGGTTGACGACTTGCAAGGGCAGAAAGTCTTCAGCAATCATCTTTGTGATGATATTCTGCATCGATGGAGATGACATGTTGGCAGAAGAAACTACAGTGGAACCCCGAAAAAGCGTCTTAAAATTCGAACATAAATTATGCCTATAAAAATACTACTTGTTTCGTGCGACGGACTTACGAGAAACTTCAATGTAAACTACTAGTGTACTCTGCAGGGCTTGAAAACCCAAATTACCAAAAAAGTAAATGCAATAAGAATTAATGCTGCACTACAGGTGCCAATCATGCTTTATTCAAATGAACCTTTTTGGCACTCCACTGTCGCGATTCCTGCCGGCGGGCGCAAACTTTAAAAAAGTCGGCAAGTTTCTTTTGGACCTTGTTTTATCAGTGAACTAAGAGCTTTCGCTCAAGTTGGGCAACGTCCAAAAGGAGGTCCTCTGCGTCGTCACATGAACAGATGAAGTTTCGGATGCAATCTATGTGCCATAGCACCTCGGCGTGCATAGTAGGCACAGGCACGGCACCTGTGGCATCGTCACTTGGCAAAGCCTCCTTGATGGCGTGATCCAGCGGCACCTCGCCGCAGATCGCAATGTTGTCGTCAGCCTCCACGTACTCGGCGAAAGTCGTGGTGAGGTTTAAACCCTCAAAATCGTCGTCGGTGAAGCCTGCATCAGCCTCGAGCGGCATCGAGATTGTTGCGTCCCTAGCAGTGGAGGCAGTCTCTCGCTTAAAGCCACAGCGCTTGAAGGAGTTAGCAATTGTGCTTTGCGACACTATGTTCCACGAACCGGCAATAAAATGCATGGCGTCAAGCACAGTGATAGTTTTTTCTGACTCGCTGCGCTCCATAGCCGCCAGCTGACGCTGCACTAATCGTTTCCGGTACCCTTGCTTGGCGCACTTAATGATGCCAGCATCCAGCGGCTGCAACCGCTGTTGCAGCCGCTCTATGCTCCTCAGGCTGAACATATCGAGTGGGTGGCATGGTGCGTTGTCCACGAAAAGTAATATTTTCCTCACCTTAGCACCCATTTTCTCATCCAGCTGCTGCAAAAAATTGCTGAAGAGCGAAGACGTCATCCACACCTTTTTGTTGAAGTTGTGGCCGCACGGCAGCATATTCAAGTTCTTAAAGCACTGTGGCTTTGCAAACTTTCCAACAACGAGCACGAGCAGCCTCTCGGAACCATCCTCGTTAGCACAGAATAGTGCCGTCACAAGCTCTTTACTATGCTTGCCACTATGACAGCTGTCACCTTTGAACGCAAGGGTTTGCTTGGGCTGCATATGGCAAAAAATTCCGCTCTCATCGGCGCTGAAAACATCGCAGCGCTTGTATGCCGCAATCATCTCCGACAGCAACTCCATCCACTCATTCACCGTCGAAACATCCACGGAAGTGCTTTCTCTGCAGGAGTGGCTGCACACAATCCTGTTTCGTTTTTTAAAGCAATCCAGCCACTCGTTTGATGCCTGAATGTCGTCGATGCCACAAGGTCCGCCTTTTCTTTTAGAATGGCGCCGTCAACATTGATCGCAGAGCTCCGTGCTTGATGCAGCCACTTGAGAACATTTTCTAATTTCACATGCTGTCCTCCTTTTGCCACTTTCCACTTGAGCCCGAACTTGTTGGCATTCTGCAATATCACCGCTTTGTTTACCAGGATCATCTTAAGCGAAGATTCGGGTATCTTAAGGGTTTTGGGCAATGCTGGCATTCATGGCTCCATGCCGTTTTTCTGCTTCCTCGATAATATTCAGCTTATCGCCGAGCGACAGAACTGTCCGCTTTCAAGACATTGTGCGTCACGTTGCTCCACACAACTTAAAACCTCCGCTGAATGCTGGTCGCTAGAATTACGACGAAGAACACGTGCGATAAACCTAGGCCTCTCCGTGCTACCTTGTCGGCGGTCTGCTGCTGGGAAACTGGAAGGAGAGAAACGCTTCCCCAACGCGACGAGAGGTGACACCACCGAGAAGAGAGGGAGAAAGTGATCGTGGAGAAGGCGCTATTTCAGCACAGCGGGCGTCGTGGGCAGCTGCTGGTGGGGGGGAGAGAAACTCTTCCCCAACGCGACGAGAGGTGACGCCACCGAGAAGAGAGGGAGAAAGTGATTGTGGAGAAGAAAAGGCGTTATTTCAGCACAGTGAGCGTCGTGGGTGGCTGCTCATGGGGAAGAGAAAAACGAACAATGAGATGGGGCAGGGAAGAAAGCTGCACCAGAGCGAACCGGTCGAGCGGAGTCAAGCGCTCCGCATGCCTCCTCGTACTCGGCGAAGGTCGTGGTGAGGTTTAAACCCTCGAAATCGTCGTCGGTGAAGTGAGGAAAGAGACCTGCGGCACTTTTCTTTCGTCCGCAGTTCCTTCTTGCGCTTCGCGAGGGTCATCATAACGCAAGTCAGGCGTAAAATTTCGTTGGATAACCGGGGTCTTTAATGCATTGCTTCTATGGGGACTTCGCCGGGACTGCACTAATCCATCGTAATACCCAGGTCGTCGCAAAACTGGGGGATGTATAACCGAGGTTCCACTGCACCAAAGGAAAATCAGGTGACAGATGAAACCTGGCAGTCCTCTGATGATGTGGCCAAAGCTATGCCTTGGCGAAGAACTTGAGGACAGAGTCTGAAGTTCAAGATACGCAGACAAGTCTCGTTGGCCACTACAGTCACAACGGCGTGGAAAAAGGACACACTGTGTGACAAAAGTACACTAGGAGATGAAGTAACGATATATTCACCATCTGGTACACTGGGGCAGGGTACAGTGCCAATATAGGTCATTCTATGGGGCTGCCAACGGGCAAGCCAAGTTCAGCGACAAAGGCTGAGCAGCCAATTATAGCGGAGTGGTCAGACAAGAAATCAAGTCCAAGGATTACGTCATGAGGGCAGTGGAGAAGAACATGAAACAAGAAAGTGTGGCGGCCAGTGACACTCACTCATGCGGTGCACATTCCGAGCACAGCCGGAGTACCGCTGTCAGAGGCACGCAGGACTCTGGAGGTGTTAGCACTTCGTTTAACCTTTCACGGATATCACAACTCATGATACAAATATGTGCACCAGTGTTGATAAGGGCAGTAATGGGCAGGCTTCTCTGGCAAGTAGGTTCTCATACATCAGCAAGGTTAAAAGAGGATTTGAAGGTCAGGGGTCCAATGCAGCATCACCTCCGGGGGCTACATTGTTCAGCTTTTTTGAAAAGAACATCCAGAGGGATGCGGCAATGAATAGCCGCCAGGCAGAGGTGACCGCAAATGACGATCATGCAGGGAAGGTGAATGGCTAGTGCGTTGGGTTAGTTCAGGGGTTGGCTCTCGTCGCGGTGATGGTAAAAAAATGAGCAAGGGGTTGAAATTGGGCGATGTCGGTAGTAACAATATATATGTTCCACGCTGCGGCAACAAAAGCTGATGGGCTTGTCATCCTGGGTTCTCCACTGAGCCGAATCACAATAGCGGCAAAACGTTGCTGCTGTATTTCTAGGTGGAGCAATATAACTAACCCAAAGGTGGGTAAGGAACCCAATGGGCTGTAGTACTATGTTCAGTTCAATTCTTTATTTGCAGACATAGAACGTACAGAAATACCAAATCTGGTTGAACCCATAGCTACAGGCTAGTTGCGGGTCCAATGAAAAATGGTTAACGATTGCAAGTACAAAGCAAGTAAGATACATCACGTGCATACACATATTTGTCACATACCATTAAATTGTACGAGCGTACAGAATGAAATGCGAAATAGTGTACAGTTTGTTATGCTACTAAACAATTTTAAGTAAACACATAAAACACTAGTTGGGAGCATTGCAGGTAAGTTCCTGCATTATTATGAACATACATTATTAATCTCCACAATATCGAAACACTAGTTAGATAAGTACAGCAGGTTTCAGCGAGTTACTAAAAAAAAAGGACATCATGAGCGTTCACATTGAAAAGCATTATTGAGGCTAGGCATTTTTTAAGCACAGATGAAAACTTAATTGCTTGTTTTATTTCTGCTGGTAGCTTACTCCAAATTTTTGACCCAGAAAACTGTAGCAAACATTGTCCATATATATTTTTAGTTGGAGGCTTAAAATTACCCCACGTTTGATCTCTGGTCGCACGAAAAGACGAGTAAAATATAGAAGCATGAAAAAGCAGGTTGTGTTTAACAATGTTGAAGACACACGTGGCAATTTTTAATTCGTGTATCTTATCATACGGCAAAACATTAATTCTATTAAATAAAGGCAGACTTGGTTCATCGTAACATGAATGGGTAACTTTCTCAGGATGCGTTTTTGAAGTTTGCTTACAGGTTCAAGATAAGTTTTGTATGTCGTACCCTATGATTCATTACAATATGCGATACGGCTATGGATGAGTGCAAACTATAAGATACACAGCCAGCTCTCCCCTAACAACTTGAATTAAAGAGATTGTCGGTCAGGAATCGTCAGAAGGGCATGTGAACAATGAAGGTTGCAATGCCGCCTAAATTTCAAGACTTAGACGCGGACAAGGTTATCAGTGGTGGGCAGTTGAAGGTCCACCCAGTATGATGTAGCAGCAGTATTTGGAAGCCCCATGAATTCTTGGGAAATGCAGTGACTCTGGAGTTCTTCCACATGCCTGCACTCTTTGATGTCTTCAGCGGTTCAGCAATCCTTAAAGACCAGCAAGTTAAAAGCATCATCTGCGATGGTTTTCCGGATGTGGCTTAACTCATCTGCTTCGGTGAGGTTGGTATGAACTTGGCGGCAAAGGGCGATAACGTATGTACGAAATGAATTACTCCACGGGAGTTTGACCGCAACAGGAGAAGCCTTCCAAGCAGCGAGCTGGCGACCAATTTGTTTTCCAAACAAGTCCTGAAGCTTATGCTTGCATAGATTTCAGCTGGTCAGCTCTGTTTCATGAGTGTCAAACCAAATGGAGAGTGTCTCTCTGAGGCAGAAAGCAACATTGGCGAGTGTCAGTGTCAGGTCCCACCGATTCTTCGTTGCAACATGCTCATAATTCCCAAGTCAGTCATCGATGTCGACACTGTCCAGGGTTGGGGGTTGGTTCAAGATCACAGACTCGGGTGATGGTGTTGAAGCAGCACCCCCATCCATTTACATGGTGGAACTGGCCAAGACACATCCACTGCAGAGTTCCGTCTTGCTTAGTACCCCCCACCTCCAACAAAGTACTTTGCCGCAGGTAGAGATGTAAATAAATATGCATCTACAAGCTCTCTTCACCAAGCTACACACCGCCAAGATAGCGGAAAAGAAAATCTGTAATTGTTGTTCTCTTCCTCCAGTGACCAACGCTGTCTTTGTTGCCGTCCTGCGGTCATCTTTAAAATTTTTCAAATTAAATTCTGGAGTTTTATATGCCAAAACCACGATATGACTATGAGGCACGCTGCAGTGGGGTACTCCGGATTAATTTTGGCCACTTAGGGTTGCAGAACTGCGTTTTTCGTGATATATGTCTTTTCTAAGCAATTTATTTATTCTCTACAGTCGTCTACATGGGGGTATATACATCGCAGTCTATGTGATCCACGTTCCCCCTTTGCTCAGCAGAAGGCCTGTTCACACTGCAACACACATCGAAAGAGCACTACATTCTTCAGGCACAAGCAGTACTAACGCATGCGTCCATTAAAATGTGGCGCAAGCACCCCGTCAGGCGAATATGTGTCCTATCTACCAAGGCGATGCAAGGTTTACAATGGAAAGACAGCTTAACACCTGATTTCCCGTTATCTACACAATTATAACAAATAAGAGCATCTGTGTGGTGTTGTGAAAGTCAGCAGTTCGCTTATTCACACACGTGGTTTTCGGATCGAAAATGATTCAAGATTAGTGACTACACAACCAGGTGCTTAATGAAAAGCCGCCAAAAGCCTTGAGAACAGCAGCCCCCCGATACAGATCACGAAAAATGTCAGTCAGCTTTGCCCTTCCAATGCAGCCGATACTCGCAACCGCGGTCGAATGTTCTTCCATCAGCTCTCAGTGCAGCACGCTTCGTCATCTTTAAAGGGGCTAACAAATGACCCGCTCAATCGTGACAACACGGCAGAGACGTAAGCAATGCGCGCGGAAATAGAAATACCCGGCTTACTTGACTCTGCGGACAGCAGCTATCCACGCTTCTCTCCTCTTCGTTTCGTACCATTTGGCAGGAAATCTGTAGAATTTAACGGGCGGGTGTCTGCCTTTCGTGTTCTGGAGGCTATTATGGCACTGAACGACACAGCAATACTGGGTACCACCAAGCTTGCGGCTTGACGAAGTCGCATTTGACATTATGTACTACGCACACGGCGCACACTACAAAGCACAATGAACGCGCGCGCGCGACCACAGATGTCACATACACGACCCTCGACGTTCGTATCTGCCCGCTAGAGGAGCCATGGGAGCCATAGAAGAGAGCGGACACTCCGCACACCAAGCGGATGGTATTAACATCTTCCGGTTTCGGTTTTGGGCGCGCGCGTTTTGAACATCAGTTGGTACACGCCGCGCCGGCTCCGCTGCTCGGCGCGGCATCCATTTTTTTTTTTCGCTTCTGCTTAACCCCGCGTGGCCTTGGCGTGGAATCTTTTCATTATTTAGCAGAAATGATTGCGAACGACCTTAACAAGACTGCGCCGAATCTATCAGGTGCAATTTTATAAAGAAAACGAAAGACGTCTTCTGAAATGATGAAATGTTTATTTTGCTCTATATAAATGCTTGTTCCGGGCTTCTGCATTCATCCAAAGTTGTGGCACCAGGTAAGTAGCAGTCGTTGCCATACAAAGCTCCACCGGATGCCATCAGCTGAAAGAAAGTAAATGACAAGCATGTATCATTTTGGTATACTGACCTAACAGGAGTATTGCGTGTAGAGGCGAAACGTGCGTAAGTGGTGAATGAGCGGCACTACAGATAAATTCACTTTTACGCACATTTCGCAGCAAAGACTCCTCCCAAACAATGCCATAAAATGTGAAGAAAACATCCGATTTTCAAGCATACCTCCCTTTCCGGGCATTACTTCCTGCGCTTTAAGAGCACAAATACACGGGTGACTGCGCGTTTCCAATTTGGCCTCAGTCGACGCGATGGCACGCCAAGTACACAGAGGTGGCTACAACACAGGCTCAGCCAGACCATGTTACACGCTCGCAGAATGCCTTCTAGTCGCACTCAACACAGATTCGTGGGTGCAAAGCCTGTTTTCAGTCGCTCAGAATACATAAATGTCAAGTTCTTGAGCTCCTCCGTGTTATCTTTTACGCGTCCTGCCGGCGCAAGCAACACTCCCGTGTTATCACTCTCGGCAATCGCTCGTCGCGTTTTCGACAAGCGTGAGTACCGAAATAAGGTATATGTTGTTGCAGGGCCACAAAATGCGTCACAAACTTGTCCCACTAAAATTTAGTACACGCAAAACTAACTCACTATGGCCGGCTTGCTTTTTTGCTAACAGCTTGACAACCCTAGGCGCGGCGAGCATGCCTCAAAATATCCCCAAAAGTTACCAAATGAATTACAATACTTTTTCGGGTCAGAGAATGCGTCACGAACTTCTACCAGTAAGATTCAGTACACGCGAAACTAACTGCGGCACACAGCCGAGCTGCTTTTCGCTAACTGCGCCACTACGCCGAGCGCGGCCACTGTGCTTGAAAAGTACCCCAAAAAGTAGTGAAATTAGTTACAATAATGTCTGGGGTCAGAGAAAGCGCCAAAACTTGTCCCGGTAAGGTTCAGTACACGCGAAACTGCGTCACACAGCCAAGGTGCTTTTCGTCACAAAGCCAGGTGCGGCGAGCGTGCCCAAAAACTACCGAAATAAGTTTTAATTATGCTTGGGCTCATTGAAAGCATTGCCAAATCTTCCAGTACGAATAATTAACTCAAATTAACTTGGCTTGGACGGCGGTGCTGTTTTTCGATAACTGCGTCACTATCACGACCTACTATATAAAGATTTACAGTAGGTCGTGGTTCAGTTATGGTTCAGTTTTGTGGAGTAAGCCTAATTGTGCTTGAAGTGCGTCGCAGACTGTCAAACTAAATTCCTCACCTTGTTGTAGTCCAGTAGCGCAGCGGTGCTGTGCCGAAATGCAGACGGAACACAATGCAAAGAACGCCGGGAGCCCAAAAAACGGGCTACATCCAAAAAAGACGGGTCGCCGAGCACGCGAGTTTCTCATCCGCAGTCGGCCTCGCTCACTCCTGCAGCTTGTCTGGCGCATGACGCACATGACGTATAAACGCGCGTCTGGCGTGCCGCTAGCTTGTTGCTAAGCAACGCAACAAAAATAAGTCGCAAAGTAGAAGTTCATTTACTCGCAAAACTTTTTACTTGAAGAACAAAAAAAATAAAACGTTGTCTGTAAGTTTATTGCACATTCTTTTTTTTTCTCATGCTCGCGTCAACTAACGGATGGAGTTGAAACTAGGCGTGACGTCTTTCCTGTTGCCAGTTTTTGAAGAGGGTCCCCTCTTTTTGAATTTCGTTCGCTATGAGGAGCGATCAGCGCTAGTATTGCAGGCGGAAACGGCGGAAACACTTGAGCTAGAGCATGGAGGTGAGCTAGAGTGTACTAGAATACAGTTGAGTGGGGCGAGAGGCTGAGGCGGCACATGCCTTGCGGTGAGGCGCGCGACGACGAAAAATACTATGGTAGCGCTGCGATCGAACTCGATAGGGCCGTATCGATGTCGCACCGTTGGAAACTGCTGGCCCTGCTGGCATTTCTGCTTGGCGGGATCGTCCGTACTGCTTCGCGCGCTGCTGTTTGGGATAATACCGGCCAAATAGTGTTTATAATTGGATATGAGACGTATTTATGACTTAGGAATAGATGCCTTTCTTTCTCTTCTTTATTTCATTTTACCCATTTATTTTAATGCCGCTCAGTGACTGCGCGTGCATTATGGCCGCAGTGTCGGCTTTCATTTTACTATGGTATTGTACGGTTCCCTTTGGAGAACAAATATTTTTCTTGTTCTTCAAGCAGTATGTATCCCTCGTGTGTATTTTTACGCATATAGTTTTTCATCAGTAGGTCTTGCGAAACGCAGCCGGAAGAAAACATGTAAATGTCCTGCTTGCCGCTTCAAATAAAACATATCGGCCCCATCCGGCGCCCTGTACTCAGATTTACGGGAAGCACTCTGATAGAAAAAGAAAGAAGCACTGCAGCGCAACATACCATTCATGTTTCTGTCTTCCTCGCGTAACAGAACGCGGAGAAATTGGCACTGGTTTTCTTATTGCGGACGGCGGGTCGGCCTGGCAAATTGTACTACATTCTGCATTTTTTCTGCATGCGGACGCTATAGTGGGGAAATAAGTAGCCCTTAAAACCTTCGCTGTTAAGTGGACATGGCGCAGCGCTGCTAAACTCGAGCTCACGGGTCCAAACCAGGTCGCGGAATTCGATTCGTAATTCCGTTTAAGTGCATGTTAAAAAACCCCAAGTGGTGAGAACTGAACAGGGTGCCTCATAAGCATATCGCCAGACGTAAAACGCTAGAATTTGTTCAATTAAAAAAGAACAAGAAAAAAAAGGTAGCGCTGCGTCCTTCGGCTTTTTTCTAGGGGTGCAAACGAAAGAAATTATTCTCAAGTCTGATTACTGAGAAAAAACATATTACTCCTATCTTACATTTCATACCTTCAATGGAATGCCGCTCTCGACTGTACGTGCGCTCAACTAAACAGCTTCTGCAATATAAACGGCTGCTTTCAGTTATCCGGTGCACTATCATATATAAGAACAATATTGAACCATTTAAAGGAACGGCATGCCTCATATACATATATCTGTATCTCATGTACATATTTGTAGATCTGCGATGTTCGTTGAAGAAGATAAGCGTGGTACTACATTGGGAACCCAGCTTTAATGGGTTACAGTCTTGCAGACATGGTTCGCACCATGTCTCACCATGGCACGCGCACGCGACTGTCAAAAAAAAATGTTTTCCTTGCCTGAATCAAGTTTCCAGATTTACAGGCTGTCCCAAAACGGGCAGTTTATATTGACTGAAAGCTAGGAACTTGTTCACAAAAACCGGTTAGCACCCGTGCGTTAATTCTCTCAGGAACTGGTGCGCATCGGCTCAACAGCCACGACTCTCCAGCAGCACAATCATTCGGAATAAGAGTCCTCATTTGCATCACCACCTATCTCACCTTCGAGGCTTCAAAAGTGCTGTTATTTCTTATATTCAAACGCGAACGGCTACTCAATTATTTTTAATAGTGAATTCTGAAGTCGAATACGATCTGAATAGCAAATACCATTATTAGACTGTACGTTTCTACTTCATTTCGCCGGCTGACACGTTGAAGGAGATGCCAGACAAGCCACGGAGATTACTTTTCTAAAGACTTCCTGGTCTCGCCGACTGAGTCTGAGCACATAGGCAATATCTTGTCCCTAACATTGTTGTTCATATCAACGTCCAATAAGTGCCTCAATTGATTCCTTTTCTTGGAAAGTCTATTGGTTCAGCTGGAGGCTGGTGCAGCTTTTAAAAGAAACACGCTTATTCCGGACAGGAGGTCTCACTTTTCAATCAGTGCATTTAGAATATTTTATAATTTTTCTCTTGTATATATGTCGTGGAGATATATGTCTATGTACCCTGAGATTGCTTGCATTTGCATCTCTTCGCGCCGCGCAGTTAATGAACCTAGCTTATCTCACTGTAATATTGTTTTCCTTGATCATTGTCCCTGATCAATATTCCCCCAACAAGAAACACACGTCAAATGACACGATATCAATGACGTTTTCCTACGCAGCTTCATGTTGCAGATAGGCGGCCTATGTGGCAAAAATTAAGAGTTACATTTAGAAAACAATGTTAAAAACAGTTCACCTGGCTAAAACTACAATTGTACCGGCCAACAAGAGTCGCGGGCGCACAAATGCAAGTGCACAGGTTTCTTGCCAAGAACTGGCCGTCCGCCAGCGTCCGCGCAACGAACGCGCGCTCGCTAGCAGACGACGCACTAGACAACGACAGCAAAATTGCAGACGTCGTGTGTTATAAACACATGCCTGAAATATATATATATATATATATATATATATATATATATATATATATATAGACCGTTTCATCGGGCGAGGAGGAAAGGGCACGCGGAGAGCCTTTCCTCCTCTCTGGCTTGGGCGATCCGGCGCGGCGCTGCTTGAAAGTATTGCTGTCGCGTGCTGCGGAACGATTTCGAGATGTTTTAGATCTTACTTTGTGAAATTTACGCCATGTTCGTTGATACAAGGTCGTCAGGGAAGCCTTTCGGTGCATTGGTAACTACTGTAGGCAGAAATATTTCTTGGGGACGCAAAAATGTGACACGCATAATCAGCCGTGGTGTACGAGCATTATCAGTCGCGGTGCGTGTATGTGTTGTTTACTATTTTGCTTAAATAGATTTTAATTCAACAAAGAAAACCGGCGTCTCTGTATTACCAACATTAAATGGTAAATCAGCTCACTGTCTGATGGATTGGCGTAGGCAGTAAAACATAAAACATAAGAGCGCATGCTCGTGCACGGCCAACCTAAGGCAACCACGAAACATCTGAGCGGCAGGCGCTATCAAATATTTTTGATACACTGGCATCGTTCTCACGCATTTCAAGTCTAGTATGCTTGAAATTACCATATGTCTACGCTAGCCTTGCTGCATGAGGGCCATGGCGCTGCTCAACACAGCGACCACTGCGGTTGCTGAGCCAGCATGATACACACATAAGCTCTGTGCTTCGGCATTGCCTTTTTGGCCTGTATACAGCCATAATATATGAGAGGGTTCGCATAAAAAGAATGCGATGGCTATTTTTGAGCGCAAAATTTCCGTAATACGTGTGAGTGCGTCGTAGAGAACTGAACGAACACAACCGAAAAAAAAATTCGGTTATCATCCTCTTTCTCTAAGAAGCCAGAGAAAACGGGCTAACGCCGCACAACGTTTGTAAATATATAACCACTGATGCCGTATGCTTGGACCATGCGCTATACAGAACAAAGATATCTGTAATCCAGCACCTACTACTGCTGTTACGTTTCGCCTACGACGCGCGGTATAGCCGGCGCGGATGCAACGGACGTCGGGGCTTCGTTCAAAGCGGCGGACATTTTGGCCCGTTCAGCGCCGCCGATACGCCTCCCCGCCACGCGCGTCCAGGCATGTTTCAGTGCCACGTGTCTTCAAGTGTGCGTGTGTGTGTGTGTGCATGTTGGTGCCCACGCTTGTCAAAGCGCGGCAGCCGGGGAGAGGAGCTCCCCAAGTGTGTAGCGAGGAGGTCTGACCGGCGCCTGCTCGGCGGATGCGTCACTACACTCGTCTCAACATGTCTCTCAGCGTGTCCGTGCCCCGCCGTCACGTGGCCTCGTCACGAGGCCTTCCTCTTGCCCTCAACTCCGAAAGTATAAGAGCAGCTGCCCCCGGACGCCAAGAGAGAGGCTCCGATTTCTTCCGTTGAGTTACGTGCTCTCCCGTCTCTCCACTTCGGTCGACCTGACCGGCCGCTCTTTTGCGATGTTAGAATAAACAAGTTGTTCTGTTACCAGTCGACTCATGCTTTGCCGGGACCTTCGGATGCTTCCAGTTGTGCCCCAGGCCGCCAGGCCAACGCTACCCTTGGGGCTTGCGACCCATTTGCAACAACTCGTGCTAGCGGTGCGATTGCAATAACGGGAGTCAGCGCCGAGATTCCAACACTGCTTAGGACGCTCGCGCAGTTCGTAAACGGTCGCTTTGCTGGACAAGCTTAATTCAGACTGTAAGGTATGCTGCTATTACTAGCCAAAACTATTTTATTAATGGGTGGAAACCTCATCCATCCAACCAAGTAGTCACGCAATGTAACCTGCAGTGAACAGTTTGAACGCTTGTCAAACAGCACAGCTCCTATCGTAGCAGAACAGTACCCATGCTGTTACGATCGTCGCGTATGTTTTACGGCTCCTAAACCGCAGCTTAGAAATAGAGGATAATACTGCAATAAGGTCACATTAGTGATTGGAACATTTAGAAATACACGATTGATCTCCGAGGCTGATTGTAGGCTCAAATATGCGAGCACACCCCCATCGCGCTGCGTGTTCCGTACACCTCAACGCCAGCAGAAATTCCGGCCATGACGCCTTAAACCACTCCAGCACGCCTCACAGAACCGTTTACCACGTAGAAGACGCACGTCATACTAAACAGACCGCACGACCGCGAAAACAAACGCCAGAACCTACCACCGAGCGTATACCTGCCATGCAAAAGACCGCTTTCACCCAAGCCAGTATGGCGCTGCTCATAGGCGGCGCCACTGCGTTCACAATATGGCGGCGCCTACGAAAAAACGGTCTATACGTGTCAGAAATGTCTTAGTCAAAATTTGCAGTGGAAATAAAGCCCTGTTATAAGAGCGTAAGCGCGCGACCGGTCTCATGGCCCGCAGCGAAATTACCTTGAATATGCCGCGAAGCGCGTCTCCACCCCTATCCAGTCCACTCGCAGCGTCCTCGCAAAGTTTTTCCACAGGCGGCGCCTCAGCGAGAGAGCCGTTCGGGTCACTCAACTACAGTGTACTAGAATAGAATATCCAATTCTAGTACACTGTAACTCAACCATTGAGCCGGTCAGGGAGATTAGGGAGATTTGCCGCACTGTAGCTACAGTGAACTGGAAGCAATTCTAGTACACTGTACTGTAGCCGCGTGTTGCCCGCTCGTGAAACATGTGGCAATCTTCCTTGACCGGCTGCTTTCTGTAGCTGCCGACAGGGGGCGCCACAAGTTTATGCTAGCGCTGTCACATGCAACAGCTCGCATCTCAATAAGTGAAGGCAAATTCGCACTATTTACAGCGAAGCTGTCTATTGCTAGCATCTGGAAAAGTATTTGTCCGAGACGTTGACAAAAACAAATCTTGTGGGCTGATCCTGGTGATAGTGCAGAAACGGTCCAAGCTCAATGGGGAACCAGCTCTAGATAAGCGGCGCGTCGAAAAGAGTGCGTTGCACGCCGCCCTGGCGACGAAACGCGGCATACTCCAGCCGCTCGACCAGACGACACGTCCGCGGCCGTCTCATAGTTCGCATGTTTCCGTTTTCGCGCCGCTTCAAGTGGACAGTATGGACAGTTTTCGTAAAGAAGCTAGCGCTATCAAGTGAAGAAATGACGAAAGAAGCTTTTTAAGCTTTATATATTTTTCACAATGTGTCGCGGCGAGCACGTGCGTTTATTTAACGGTTGCGCCGTGTGCCGTTCCCATGCTTGTGTGGCAGCCTGCCTCGCAAATCGAGCAGCTACGGCGCCGGTCTTGCGTCGCTATGGTTTCGGAAGTATTAGTTGGCCTGAAGACATTCCATACTTCTCTGGTTAGACATAAGAAATTCTGATGTTACTTCGTCACAGCAGTCAATGGAGAAGAAAGCTTTATCGCATCAGCTGACTCGGGCAAGCAATGGTTTGAGTGCTCCGCTGCTTGATCCGTAACAACCCTGGCTACATTTAGCACTAATTACATAAGTTTACCGGATGCATCTCAGCGCCGAGTCCCTTCCGCTTGCGCATTTTTAAAAACACATAGGCGGCTTAGTCGCGCGTGCGCCGGCAGTATGCGCACACAACTCGTATTACAAGGCAGCTTCCCTGCCACATAACTCTTGGCAATGAATGGAAACTATTTACCTTTCGTATCGTTCGCTTGGTGTGGTGGCATTGGAAGGAGCTTGGCGGTGGTATTGCGAAGGAAAAATGGTTGGTACATATGCCGGATGGTGCATTCTATTGCTCATTTTGTTTCCGACGAAATACCGACTGCAGATTCTGCTGTTTGGTACTGGCTGCCACGGCTGACCGTCTTCACTATCGAATAAACCAAGCCCACACGCGAAATTCGATTTAGAAACCAGCCCGACACCGCTTGACAGGGCGACAAGACGGGAACTTACTCCGCTCACCTGACTGCTTGGATCCAACGCCGCCTCCGTTCTTGTTCGTAGGGTTTAGATGGAAAGACGCAGAAGGATACATCCTCCCTCATTCCGACGTAGTTGTGGCACTTGTATACGCAACAGTACCGTCGGCGTCCTTTTGTTGTCCTTCAACTTTCAGCGCACGCAACGCCGCTACCTGTAGCAATTTTCGTGCGCGGGAGCGGCTGCATTGTGCACGTTCTGACCGCCAGGGTGGCACTGCAGGCGTCGTGAAAACTCCAGCGCTGGTTCCCCATACGGCACATACCCCTCTGGGCTCGGCACGGTGTAAGAATAGGTTGGGCTCGGGGTCCCCCTTTAACTGCCCTTGTCACACGTGGTACTCGAAGGGGTCCCAGCATGGATGAAGTTTTTTTTTTTTCGTCCGTGGGTCCCAAGCACAAGGGTAAAAACAAATTATTTGCGGCGAAGCTGTCTATGGCTATAATCTGGGGGAACAAAGTAAAGCCAGTTCCACGCAGTGAAAGCTGTCAAAACAACGGAGCTGGTGGTCGTTTTCTCATGTTTGAACTAGCACTTAGCGCGATTTCCATAAAAGTCTTTTGTCATCGTTGTCGCTTTGCTAGATTCGATGTTCGCTTCTGGACTGCGCACTTTTCGGTTGCGTGACATTGTGATCAAACCACACAACCTGTAGCTATACGCCGACGGTCGAGGAATTCTCTTGAATCATCCATCCTCCGTGGGAGGAATCTCTCTGCGTCGGCGTCTCTGCTTGGCCTCCACCGGCGCTTGGCTTGCGCTTCCCGTTCTCGATCCTCGGAGGTACCGGCTTCCCTCCGCTGGCGCTTTGCTTGGGCTCCTCGCTCTCGAAGCAAGGGATTTGTGCGACGTTGGCGCTGCCGCTCTCGTGCGAGCTCCCGCTGCCGCTAGCGCCGAGCGGAATCCATGGGGAGCGCGCGCGCCGGCGAAGCACCTGCTACTAGACCCCTCCCCCGGCGCGCGCTCTGCCAACACCCTCTAGAGAATTGAAGGCCTTCTGGCTGTACCATCTCCCATTGACCTACGTCACGCAAAACAGGCCCACAAAGAAGTTCCGTGCAGCGCGCTACGAAGCTACGAGCGGCGCACCTGTGTTGAAAATGAGACGCGGAAGACCGAGTGGGCGACGACGGCGATAACAATTCGATTAGTTCTGAGAACCCTGCCGCTCCTTGGATAGTTTCGGGGTTAGAAAAGTCCTGGAGTGCGGCGACATGCTTCCGAGCGCACTTTTTTTCTGGACGTGAACCGTGCATGTAGTCTCTGCGCTTGTGTTGCGATTGCGGTTGTGTCCGGCAAGCCTTCATTGCCGTGGAATGAGGATTACGTTCGTGGCGGGATATGCCTAATAAGTGCTGCGAGCCCAATTGCTAGAGCAACAAATCGGAGCCGAAAAATCATGCATTCGTGTTTCCGCAAGATAAATGACAGAATATTGGGTGCCAATGCTAAGGCAAAGAAGAGAAAAGCTGTAATTCTGTGGAATAAGGCAGCTCTTTCTTTGTAAATAGTTGCACGAATGTTTGGTATCTCCATTGTTAAACTCGTTTGCGGTATTGTAAATATGTGGACTGCGGTACTGTATGCAATAATGCCTCGAAAGCGAAATTATTCGTTTAGAGCCTAATCTAGAGTGGAATAAATACATGTGTCCCGAATGTGAAGAAGGGCACACCAGTGAAGTTGTCATGATATATGTCTTATTGTGCAGTGCTAACGTTTTGCTGAAGAACTTTTGTGGTCGCATGAACGGCAAACTCTTTGACGCCGACGATAAATCAAGGCAAAGAAGCTTCTCTGAAGAAGATGGCAGCACTGCGACTTTTCAATATAAGCCGTGCTCCCTGTCATCATTTACCCGAAATTTTGTATGGACGGACTTTTTAGTAATGCAGCGCGTAAATAGTTTTGCATAAATAAAATAATCTTGGAACACCCTCTGTCCTCTGCAGGCCATCTGCTCAACTATGCCTAAAAAACAAAACAATAACTACACTCTGATTAACGTCGCCCATCAGGGCGCGATCCCTTCATTCAACCCGTATCCCCGAGCACGCCGCCGGCCTCTTCTCCGTGACGTCACTCGCCGAGCGCTCAGGCCTTCTCTTGTCTAGGTGGTGTTGGCTCTGCCCCCTGAACCCCTGCGTGACAACGGACGGCGAAGGCTAGACTTAGAACAGCTCCGCTGTTGAAAGTGTCTCCGAGATGTTCACAAAAGCAACGCGCCGGAGCGATGACCGCTGTTGCCCAAACGCTAGTCTATGAAGATGCGTGTCGAAACGTCAGTGATAAACCGTAATAGTCGAACCAGCCAATAGCTGTATCTCGTTCTCTCTTGACATATGCTTGACGTAGCCAAAATTTCCCTAGCGACCTTATCACTTGCCCCTTGGACTCGATGTGGGTAAGACCCGTGTCGCTCGCTCCGTAGAGGAACAGTGCGCCTTCAAGGAGAACCGGCGCGTTCAACACCGCGAATGGATGCGAAAGACACCAGAAGCCGAACGCGCAGCGCCCCAGGGGACATGCTGCGGCGAATGGTGCGGGCCCATCGACTTCGAGTGACCGTCCCCTTACCGATGAAGAACGTGCCCTAATTTAAAATATAATTAAACAAAACCAACAAGTTCGCTGGTCCTCCATCTTCACATAGTGGAAGGGCTCTGATTTTTTTCTTAAAAACCAGGCTATTAACTATTGTGTCAGGCACGTACCCAGGATTATTTTTCGGGGAGGAGGAAGGGCAACCCAAGGTCATTTTTCAATGCAAATGAGGGGTGGTGGTACCTTTACTAGTGTAAATGTGAATAATGCTCACTGTTCGCCATAAAACACGTAAACCCGCAAAAGAGGAATGAACTGAGGTGTATCTCGCAGGTGTATCTACAGCCAATGCCTGTGAGATAGACCTCTGCTTTTCTTGACAAACAAGGAACCCCATCAAATGGACTCGCGCAGGAAGAACACTGCCAAGAATAAGTAAACAAGCGAAAGTGTAAAATAAAGACTTGAACTAGCGTTTTTTTTTTTTTTCATTTGCAAATGGAAGAAATACAGATAAATATATATTAGCGGAACAATTCCAGTTCTTTCGGATTCCTCGTTTATTGCTCTACCAACTTAAGTGCCAAAACCGACTCGTATTGGTATTTGGGAAGTTGCGTAACGATGCCTGGCTGTCAGTCTCGTACAACCGCATAGAGCTCAGGACGTTAAAACCCCTCGATTCAAAAGGAGCACCAACCACTTCGCTTCTCCTTCGCTCTACTTCCGCGTTCGGCGCAGCTTCTACAGTGGCGCCGCCTATGTCGACCCTGCCGTAGCAGACGACGGCTAACGCGCTACCGGAGGAAATCCGCGGGAAAGTTTGTTCGAGCCCTAAGGAGCAGTTTTTGGGGTGATATTTTGCTTCGTCAGTCGCTAACTGGGCCTAACAATGTCGTGTTGGAACTGTGCAAAATAAAAAAGAGGAAATGACCATTATTTAAGGTGTAAAGCGGCCGCACGATGAGAGTTCGTGCTGCTGAAACATGACGCATGCACACAGTGTGCTCAAATACGCGCGTAATTACCTCAGTTTCAGGGTTTGTTGATTGTTAGCTATATAGGTTGTGTTTACCTAAGTATGTGTAGCGAGCAGGATCAAAGCAGTAGGAGAGGAAGAGGAAGGCGACGCTGTTCGATCTGTTGTCACCTCAGCTCTGCAATTTTTGCACAGGTTTTGCTATTCATTAAGTAAGTTATTTATATCCTTGGAAGACGGCCGCATCTTTAAGGTGGTACTGTCCCTATGGGAAGGGTACGGCTGCTCCGGCGACGGCATCTTTAAAGGGACAGCGCCATCCGAAGGAAGCCAGCGTGGCGGAGGCGGCCATGACCTCGCAACGCGTGGAGCTCCCAGACATCAGGGACGGTCAGCAGTCCAGTGCGTCATCATCGCTCAGTGGGGATGACTCAACTATCGTTGACCCTGACCAGGAAGTGGCTGATATGACGGAACTGGACAGCGACGGCTTCAAGGTGGTGAGTCATCGGAAGCAAAGAATGGTCGGAATCCCAGTGGTAGTTTTGCCAACAGAGAAAGGTGTTGATTTGAGAGAGCGGAACTCAATCACGCTCTTCGAAGCCATTAAAGTACTGCTGGGATCTGCTCCGATTCGCAGTCGCTTCACAACCCAAGGTGCTCTTCATCTAGATATCGCAACGGAAGAGCAAGTTGACATTATTCTCCGGTGCTCTCAGATTGGTGACATAAGAGTTAAAGCCCGGTTGCCCCACTCCTACATGACTAATGTTATTAGGGGAGTACCAGTGTGGTATTCGGAAAGCGACCTTCTTGACTACTTGAAACCGCAAGGTGTTCTGCACGTGAGACGTCTGATGCGCTGGGTAGAGACCCAAGAAAAAGAATGGGCCGCGAAACCTACTAACTCTGTTGTGCTAACATTTGCTCCCAACACCAAGCGCCCCGAAACAAATTGACTTTGGTTTTACCAAGCATGCAGTAAAAAATTCGTTGAAACTCCTCCCCAATGCTTTAGGTGCCAACGCTTTGAGCATGTAGCCAAAGTTTGCATCAAAGATCAACGTTGCAAACAATGCGGTGGCGCCCACGATTACAATTAAAGCCTGCAAGGCAGATTTTGCTTGCACTAATTGGGGGGAGAACCATCCAGCGAGTTTCGGTGGCTGCCCCTTCCGTGTAAGCGTCTTACACCGTCGAGTGTCCTTCACTAGTGGTCCCAAACCACAACCTACTGAGAAGCGGATACCTGGCAGTGACGAATTCCCGGCGTTAGATTCGGAAGTTGAGTTCCCTTGTTAGAGTCGGAAGTTCGTAGCGTGGCAACAAGCAACGTTAGTGAGTGACCTGACCCTAGCAAGACGGCAAAGTCCTCTGTGGGTGACTCGGTTGTTCGATCTGCTGCAGCAAAAAGTGTCCAAGTTCCTCAGCGACCAGATTACAGCCAGACTCGACGACATGGAGGCATTCCCTTGCCTCCAGAAACCAGCTGCAGTGGCCAAGAGTGGGTCCCAGTCCGCATCTTTTGGTGAAGTTGTGAGGCAGTGCGTACAGCAAAGTAAGGAGCTCAAAAATCGGGATCTGACCGACCTTCTGCGAGTTTTGTTTGAAGTCCTGCGTTCATATGTTGAAGCGATGCAGAGTTGAAGCGATGAAGCATATGTTGAAGCGATGCACCCTGAAGAACTTTCTACAGCTCGTTCTTTCCTTTGAGTTCATGATTATCGCCTTCGCAGTGAACTTTACCGTATAATACGGCTAGTTTTCTTCAACATCGTGCAACTAAAATCACCGAAAAGTGCCGTTTATTATGCAATGGAACTGCGCTGGGATTATAAGTCGATTAGCAGAACTGAAATTATTTTTGAAAGAAACTTGTGTTCCAGTATTTGGCCCTCTCGGAGGCTGGCCTACCAAGCGGGAGATCTTTGACTGGATATGACGCCCACAAGAATTGCAGCATAAAGTCATTATTGCAGGAAGTGCCGCCTTTTACATACGAAGAGAGATTCCTCATGTGGCTTTGAACGTCACCGATCTTTGCACCGATAGTATTGAGCTAGCGGCTGTGAGGCTACGGCTCGGCTTCCGAACTCTTTCTGTTGCATCCATATACGTCTCTCCGCGGAAGAAGGTATCAATGGATTTGTTTCTCCAGCAGCTTTGTGTCCATTGCCCAGCGCCCCGAATTATCTGCGGTGACTTCAACGCCCATCACTCCGTCTGGGGTGACAGGAATACAGATTCCCGCGGACGCAAACTTGTAGAAGTTATCGACAGTTTGGACCTGCGCGTGGCCATTGACAGAAGTCCCACTTTCTTCCGGCCTCCAGCCTTAGCCACATCTATAGACCTAACCATGCATTCACCTGACGTCTGCGTGAAGCGGTCAACTGCACCTGGCCGCATTGGAAGTGATGACTATCCAATTGTAGTGTTTACTGCCGACTTCCATATGCGCGGCTCTAAAATTAGCGATGTTGTTAACTGGGACGAATGCAGGGAGCAACTTGCATGTGTTTCTGGTAATGTGATAGACAAAATGATTTCTGGTAAGATGGCTGCTACCACGGCGGTCAAGTTGCCTAATCATTTTCCGACTCCGGATTTAAAACTAAGGAACCTTTGCGCAGCGCGCAGAAGGGCGGAGCGACAACTGATGCGGAAGAATGACGACAGATCCTTGAAGACGACCTTCAATAGACTTAACTCGGCCATTTGACGCCATACGAACAAGCTCTGTAGGTCGCCGTGGGCGTCCTTCTGCGTTAGCTTGACTGTTTTCTCACCTATGACGAGAATTTGGCGAGTCATTGGCAGTCTTGCTGGTGACTCTCGTCTTAATGAGCCTTTCGAAGCGCTTGCACTGTGCAAGCAGAAACCTCTCGCGTGCTTGGCAGAGGAATTTGCAGATGCATTTGCACGTGCAAGTTCAGGAATTCATCCCTGCGCTCTGCCTGCAACATCTACGTTTGTTATGGACTATTCACACTTCGAGAGCTACAGACAGCACTCAGCAGCCTGCGGCGTCGATGTGCACCAGGTCCTGACGGCATTACCAACCAGATGATGCAGAACCTACCTCTTGAACACCGGAAGATGCTCCTAAGCCATCTCAATCGAGTGTGGGAGACTGGCAACGTTCCTTCTTCATGGAAGGTGGCTTGTGTTGTCCCAGTGCTGAAGCCCGTCAAAGAAATGACAGACTTGGCCTCGTATCGTCCTGTATCACTGACGTCATGTGTGGTTAAGCTCATGGAGAAGCTGGCAAGTAAGCGTTTATCTTGGTGGCTCGAACATAGAAGGGCTCTGCCAACATGCATGACTGAATTCACACAGGTTTAAGCGTGCAAGGTAGCATCTTGGACTTGATAATCCACACTGAACATCATAGAGCTTTCGGCCTTTCAACACTAGCTATTTTCCTAGACGTATCAAAGGCTCATGATAGCGTCCTTCGGAGCTCAATACTAAATAGTTTGCAGGCCATAGGCGTACAGGGCTATCTTCTGCGATTCATTCACTCATTTATCAGTGATCGTAAAATTCATGTGCGGTTAGGAACTACCATAAGCACTGAAAGGGCGCTATCGCGAGGCGTACCTCAGGGAAGTGTTCTTTCCCCAACGCTCTTTTATGTTGTAATGGCTGGTCTTCCCGCTGAAATGCAAAAACATTGCAGGCATGTCCATATGTCGATATAAGCGGACGACATTTGTCTTTGGTTAACCGGATATCAACACAAGAGTTTAGCTCTGATAGCTCGACAGGCATTACTTTCGGTTCAAAATTACCTTCAAGGTGTTGGGTTGACTCGGTGGAAAAATCTGGCTTCATCATATTTCCAGGTAGAGGAAGACGGTATGCGTTGCTGAAGATAGACCTTGATCAATCTTGTCTTCGTCAATTGAAGCACAAACGCTTTTTAAGCGTCATTATTGACTACCGTCTACAGTGGCGACGAGCCGTGGACTCGATTGTGACATCACTATCTTCGCGTCTCAATGTGATTCGTAGAGTTGCAAGTGAGCAATGGGAAAATCACCCTTCTTCAATGATCAGGCTGCACGATACACTGGTGACGAGTCGAATAATGTACCAGCTCCCTTTAATTCCGCCCTCGCTATCACAGCTGGAACGACTTGAGGTTTTGCACAGAAAGGGCCTCAGGAGGGCTCTTCGCGTTCTGCAGACTGCTCCTAACAATGCAGTACTTTATGAGTATCTATCGAGACCTCTTAGCCTAGTCGCTTCATGGAGGTTTTTGATGCAAATTGGCCGCCTCAAACAGACGGTAGCCGGGCGAGCCTTTCTACAGCGCCTTCGAAAGAGATCTGAGTCCCGAGAGTACTTGGCCCTTAATACTGTTGGTTACGTGGGTGTTGACGCTTGAGGTCGTACTAAGAGGTTGAAACCACTTTGGTCATTCGCGAGCCTCGATTGTTCGTTGACAATTTCTCACGTTCGCGCTAAGCGGTAACGCGTTCGCTCGTACTGGAACATCTTGAGACTGAATATGCACGTCATTTTCAAATTTTTACTGATGGCTCTGTGGACAAGGTCAGAGGATCTAGTGCAGCTGCTTTTCACATTCCCTCTTTGAAGTATGATTGGTCTGTTCGTTTCACTGCATTCGTGTCCTCCACAACAGCCGAAAGCGTTGTCATTGAGGCAGCTCTAAAGAAGCTACGGTTTTGTACGCCTCAACCTGTTGTCATTCTTACAGATTCAAAATATGCCCTTCAAAGTTTAGAGCACGGGTTCACTACTGATGCCTTATGTCTTAGCACCCTATGCTCGGTGCACAATCTCCATATCAAAGGCTTCTCCATACGTTTCCAATGGGTGCCCTCACACATTGGTATCATAGGCAACGAGATGGCAGAGTGCCTCGCCCATAGAGCGCTGTCTGGGAATCCATTGAGAAAAGTGCCTCAAGAGGACAAGAGACTCTTCAGAGAAGCGGTGTTGTGCCACTTCAGTTCTTTGTGGAGCTCATCTCACAAGCCATGTGTGACCAACGGTCTCAAAAGAAACCAAGCCACTTTACTGCTCCGCATTCGCATGGGCTCTGCTCGTACCCCTTCGTGGATGTATAAGACTGGCCTGGCGTTGTCTCCATTATGTTCAACGTGTGGTGTGTGCGGTGACATAGAACATTACCGTATGTCCTCTACTCTCTATAACGCGGAAAGAAGTGTGTTATTCGGGTCCCTCAAGAAGACAGGAGTTCCTCACAGTTCTCTTCTGGACATTGTCTTCCCGCGCGGGAACCAGTTGAGTAGGAAAGAGGTTTCTCGCCTTCTTTTAAATTACCTGCAGGACACGGATTTGGCCTCCACATGGTGACCTTAGGAGTGACTATTTGTAATTGTGAGGTCTGTGTCTGATTTATGTGATTTATTTATTTTAGGTGTCGATACGGTGGAGCAATTGCCGGCAGCAGCTGCAAGGCTAATCCCACCAGTAGCCTACAACCACTCAGCTCAACTCAACAGCTCAAGGCAGTAAAGCCGCAATCATGGAGTTAAGGACACTGCTGAGAGACGAATTGTTGATTTTGGGTGAAAAAAAAATTAAATTATGGGGTTTTACGTGCCAAAACCACTTTCTGATTATGAGGCACGCCGTAGTGGAGGACTCCGGAAATTTAGACCACCTGGGGTTCTTTAACGTGCACCTAAATCTAAGTACACGGGTGTTTTCGCATTTCGCCCCCATCGAAATGCGGCCGCCGCGGCCGGGATTCGATCCCGCGACCTCGTGCTCAGCAGCCTAACACCATAGCCACTGAGCAACCACGGCGGGTTTGATTTTGGGTCAGGAACTGGGCTTAGAGGTACGCAAGGAAATACTGAAATCGGAATTATTGCAGCTGATTTCCGAACAGGCCATTGAGGAGGACATTGAAATTGAGTTGGAACCTTTTAGGAAAAGAGAAACTGCAGAGAGAGAGAGAAGAACGGGACAGAGAGGAACGCGTTAAGAAAAATGCAACTTGACCTTGAAAGGAAACGTTTGGCGTTGTCCCAAGGAAGTGAAGGGGCTCTGGGACGATCAAGTGAGGCAGAATCATCCCGCATGGACAGGCTGTTAAAGCCATTTGAGGTCGGGAATGACATAGGCTTGTTCCTAGGAAATTTTCCAAGGACTTGCGAGAAGATGAACTTCGGTCCGAGTACATGGCCACAGCGGTTGCTGTCTGTGTTGCCGTGTGAGGCTGCGGAAGCAATCGCCAAACTCAGTGCGCAGGATGCATATGATTATGCGAAAGTTAAGGCTAGTCTTTTGAAGAAGTACCGCCTTTCAGCCGAACCTTTTCGGCAAAGGTTTAGAAGCACAGGTAAGAAGGATAGCGAGGGATATGCGGAGTTTGCATATAGCTGAAATTCCAACCTTGTCGAGTGGCTGAAACGCGCGGAAGCGTACAAGAGCAGAGACATGATTGTTGAATGGTTGGTTGGTTAATTCGGGTTTAATGGCGCAAAAGCGACTAAGGCCATGCTGCGCCAGCCACAAGATATTTAGAAATCAAATGTTAAAGCAGCGAAAGCAGCGTTACCTTAGAGTTTGTATAAAAAAACCGGTTTCTTCTAGAAAGCTGAACAAGCCAGTGAAGGGCACTAGCGGTTCATCTCCCAGTATTGAGGCGGGGTGTAAAGGTATGTGTAAGTTATAGAGATTCTGTAAAAGCTTCCGTCTCTGCGTTTCAATATGTGGACATGTCATAATAATGTGCATTACTGTGAGTGGTACATGGCACTTTTCGCATGTTGGCGGGTTTTCGTTTTGAAGTAGGAAATTGTGTTAGGTGTGTATGCCCGATTCGGAGTCTGCATAGTATCACCTCATAGAAGCGTTGCTGGTGACTGCACTACTTCCACTCGCTAAGCAGGGATTTTATTGTGTGTAACTTGTTATTTATGGAAGAGTCCCATTCTAGTTGCCACTTTGATGCCAGGGCCTTATGAATCGCTCGGATACTGTCTTTGTATGGAAGTGTTGTTTGCGTTATACCTTTGTGCGCTGACATGAACGCGCATCTATCTGCTGCTTCATTCCCTGGTATCCCAACATGGCTTGGAACCCAGCAGAATTGTAAGGTTTTTCCGTATCCATTATAGGCCAACACGTTTTGGATATCACCAAGTAGGGGTTCAGACGCGGAGTTAAGGCTTAGAGCTCTGAGTGCGCTTAACGAATCGGTATGTATGATAGCATTCATCTGCTTGTCACTGGTAATTTTTTTACTGCCGTCCATATCGCAAAAACTTCGGCGGTAAACACTGAAGAAAAATTATATATCCGAATGCTATTTTGGCAATTTTTCGTTACGATCCCGACACCTACGTATTCTTGTGTTTTAGAGCCGTCAGCGTAAAATTCCGTGTAGTTTTTATATTTTTCTTGAATAGCTCGGAACTCTTGTGTTATGTGTTCTTGTGGAATGTCATTTTTCTATAGATGTGTTAGTGTCCAGTCACATAGCTGTGAAAAGTTGTACCATGGGGGCAATCTTGGTTGCCTTTCAGCAACATGCAGGACCTCATGAGGAACTTCATAAGACTCACAGTATTCTTCGTGTCTTAAGATCAGTGGCCGAATCATGTTCGGTTTGTTTGTATAGTGTACCCGCGATTTGTACTGTGTTACGATGCTGTAGCATATATGTTGAGGTGATGACCGAATTCTCAGTATGTAAGAAAGTGTAAGTAGTGCTCTGCGGTGCTGTAAGGACGGCTCATTGCAGTCAACGTATAAACTTTGGACAGGTGATGTTCTGTAGGCACCGCTCGCCAGTCGTAGGCCAAGATTGTGAACTGGATCAAGTAGCTTAATGCAGGACTGCCTAGCTGCACCATAAACTATACTACCGTAGTCGAGGATGCTACGTACGAGAGACCGGTATATACGTAATAGACATACTCGGTCAGATCTCCAGTGCTTGTGCGATAAAAGCTTAATGATATTAAGTGCTTTATTTGCTTTTATTTTAGTTGAGTTAATGTGGGCAAGGAAATTTACTTTTGTGTCAAAAGTTACGCCTAAACATTTGTAGTCTTCTTTGACCGGAAGCGTTGTACCATACAATGTGAGAACTGGAGTGCAGTGCAACCCTCGCTTCTGGGAAAAGAGAACTGGGACAGTTTTGTGTGTTGAAAAACGGAAACCATTTTTGTCAGCCAATTATGTGAGATTATTTATCGTTATTTGTAGTTGTCTTTCGCAGGCCGCTAGATTTGAAGCGTGGCAAGCCACTTGCAAATCGTCGACATATAATGAGTGCATAACAGATGATGGGATCTTATTAACAGAGTTAATTTTGCCTATGAAAAGTGTGCTCAGAATGCAACCTTGTGGAACGCCATTTTCTTGTGTAAATGCGCGTGAAAGTATTGTGCCGAGACGTACTTGAAATGTTCTGTTTGACATGAAATCACATAGACAATTTAGCATTCTGCCGCGAATTCCCAGGTCAGCCAGGTCTCTTAATATTCCATATCGCCACGTCGTATCATACGCCTTTCTAAATCGAAGAAAACCGTCAGACAGTATTGTTTGTGCAGAAACGCGTCACGTATATCCTGCTCTAGTCGCACGAGGTGATCAATGGTGGGGCAGCCCTTTTTGTATCCGCACTGGTGCATGTTTATTAGGCGTCTTGTTTAAAGGATGAATGTGAGTCTGATGTTTATGATGCTTTCATAGGATTTGGCTAGACAGCTTGTTAATGCAATGGGTCTGCAGCTGCTAGGGGGTGTTGCGGGTTTACCAGATTTTAGAAAAGGCACTACTAGCGCATTTTTCCAATCTGTGGGCAGTATACCCCAGACTCCCATATCTTATTGAAAAATTTAGGTAGTGCCCCTACCGATGCTTGAGATAGGTGGGCCAGCATGGTGTAGTGGACACGGTCACGACCTGTTGCCATTTTTCGACCGGCAGAAAGAACTCTGTTCAATTCATGTATTGTGAGGGGGTCATTATAGATTTCAGCTGAAGCCCCAGTGCTGGGCAGTCTCTGTTTCTCCACCGATTTTTTATATTTTAAGAATGAATTGGAATAGTGTGCTGAGCTGGAGATGTTGTAAAAGTGTTCACCTAATGAGTTGGCTTGGTCCTGTATTGTTGTTTGTGTGCCTCGACATGCAAGTAGTGGTATTGTGTAGGATGAGTACTCTCCTCTAAATTTCCTCACCTGGTCCCACATTCGTTTCGATGTTACGGTACTATTAATTGAAGATACATATTTTTGCCATGATGATTTTTCAGCCTGTCTTCGAATGAATCGTGCTTTGGCTTTGGCTTGTTTGAAGTTTAAGAGGTTGCTATAGGTGGGGTACCTCCGTCCCCATGCCTTATTTTGTTCTTTTTTAGCGTAGGAACACTCCTTCGTCCACCAGGGGTTTAGCTTTCTGTGCACAATACCCGATGACTGGGGTATCGCCTTTTCTGCCGCAGAGATTATAACCTCAGTGATTTTTTTATTAAGTTCGTCAATACTTAGCTCTGGCAAAAAGACATCTTCCAGTTTCGCGTTCTCCATAAAAACCGGCCAGTCCGCGAGCTGTAATTTCCATCGGCGTGGTCTAGTGGTGATGATAGGATTTTGATGAGTGCGGGTAAGTGATCGCTACCATATGACGTGTCGAGAGCTTCCCATATAATATCAGTGAAAAGTGAAGGCGAGCAAAAAGCTAAATCTAAACAACTAAAACAGCGGGAAGTTGGTGAGAAGTAGGTCGGGGCACCTGAATTTAAAAGGCAGATATCATTGGATAAAATAAAATCTTCAACCAGCTGTCCTCCTTGGTCAGTTTTGACACTGCCTCAAAGAGTACAATGAGCATTAAAATCCCCTACTAAAACAAATAGTTCTGGTAACTGATCTGTTAGATTTTCTAAGTGTTTAGTAGTAAAATGTGTGTGGGGTGGAATATACAGTGAGCAAATGGTGCTGGTTTAAGATAGAATGGCGACAGCTACGGCCTCTAAAGATGTGTTCAAGTGAGCATTTCGGGTAGGAGTGCCGCCCTGCACGACTATAGCCACTCCACCTGACAAACGGCTGGAACGTTCGCGGTCCCTTCGGACAACGGTGAAACCTTTGAGAATGTGACTATTTTTTGGACCGAGATTTGTTTCCTGGAGACGTATTGCAACTGGTGAAAAGCTGTTGATGATGTCTTTGATGTCACCTAGATTGTGTCTGATACCTCTACAATTCCAATGGATAATAAAAGCTATTTTGAAATTGAAAGGTAAGAAATGGCACTACGGAAAGAATAAGAGGTGAGATGTTAGGTGACATGGATTTAAAAAGGCTAATACAAATGAGCGATAATCTTTAGGTTATCGCATTCTTATTTTGAGTGGTTATTGGGATTTTGTCCCTCTTACCGCGCTCGAGAGCGCGCCTGTCCTTCGATGTCAATGACACCGGAGTTCTTGTGTCGACCTCCATTGCTCTCTCTGAGGCGCTGGAGGACCGAGAGTTGGGCGCCGAGACATGTGTCTCGGGCCTTGGAGTTCTCTTGATCTTAGGGCCCCGCAGGAGTGGTGTCAGCAGGGCATTCGAAGATGACGGAGCAGCACTGGCTGCTTCCACCACGGGGGCGGGTGGCGTCACTACGGGACCACTGTGCGTGGGCTCACAGGACTCCTCAGGCCTCTGTGACGATGCCCCCACCTTCGTCACATCGGCATAACTACGTCGCGAAAGGTACTACAGTCGCTTTCTGTTTTCAAAGAACGAGATTTTTTTCTTTAACAGTTAGTGCAATTACTTCTTTTTCTTTTTTGAAGCAAGGGCAAGACCGCGAGTAAGCAGGATGATCTCCTTTGCAATTAGCACAATGCGGTGAAGAGGTGCAATTCTCAGATTGGTGATCGTTGGAGCTGCATTTAGCACAAGTTGTTTGTCCTCGGCATGCATGTGAAGCATGTCCAAACCTTTGGCACTTGAAACATCGTCTGGGGTTCGGGATATATTGTCTCACATTGACTTTAACATAACTTGCATCCAATGAAGTAGGCATTACGCTTGTTCATAAGGTGAGTATAACATGCTTGGTGGGGATTTCTTGGTCGTTTCTGCGGATTACTATTCTTTGTACTTAGTAGCATTTTGTTCCTGGAAACCTTCCAGCAGTTCCTCATCGCTTAAAGCAATAAAGTCTTCTTCAGATATTACTCCCCGGCTTGTATTAAGTGTTCTGTGGGCTGAAACTGTCACTGTCGCGTCACCAATACGGGTAAGTTCAGAGAGCTTCTCTGCTTGATCTTTATCATTCAGTTCTAGGAGGAGGTGCCCGCTAGACATTTTGGAGGCTTTGTATGTCTGTCCGATTTTATCTTTCAGGCATTTGGCTGCAAGGACTGGAGATAGCTTTCTTACTGGCATGTTGGTTTCGCTGTGGACTACATAGTACTTGGGGAAAGATGGAGCATTGCTTCGAAAGGAGAATTGGAATGGTACTTCGGTGCGGCATCTTTTCAGGCGCCGATCATAGACAACAGAGGCTTGCGCTGCCATAAGAAACTGTGTATGTTCGGCAACAGCGCCGACCGCCCACCACGGAGCCCAACAAGGGGACGCGGCAGAGCTTGTGTTCAAGCCTGCACGATGCCAGCCGTACGCCGTCATTATAACCAAATATGGTGTACCCAATGTAGGATAGCCACACAAGGTTAACCCTTGCCGCAGCGGAGAAAGGAAGTAAATGGAAGAGAGAAGAAGACAGGAGAGATCAAAAAGTGATAGATAAAGACGAAGGTTTGAGGAGAGAGAGACAGGAAGGAGCGACTGCCGATTTCCCCCGGGTGGGTCAGTCGGGGGTGCCGTCTACGTGAAGCAGAGGTCAAAGAGATGTGTTGCTTCCGCCGGGGGGCCTTAAAGGTGCGAACACCTGGCATCGGCTCAACCCCCAGGATCCCCCTTTCCCCGGGCACGGTTAAGCCGCGCATGGCTACATGCGAGAGGGTCCAACCCTCGTGTGCTCGGGTACGTGGTGTCGCAACACACCAAGCGCCTGCTGACGTAGACGCCCCTGCGGGGATGATTGTTGAATGCGTGAGTCTAGAGCAGTTTTACAAATGCATCCCACAATCTGTGAAGCTGTGGGTGCAAGACAAAGGAAATGTAAACTCTGAGGGAAGGGCGGCAGAATTAGCCGAAGAATACGCAACGCGTAGAAGGCTGAACGCCGAGGACGGAAAGCGGGATGGTCGAAATGGACCGCGGAAACCTTTTCCGTTCAAAAATGGTTCGCAGACTAGACGAGCGGAGCCTGTATACGTGGAGGAAAATCCCTCAGAAAAGAGCGAGGAGAAATCAAACGGGGGAACCGTACAAGAAGAGCAGAAAAGAAAGTTCGGATCTTTTAGACCGATCCGCTGCTATAAGTGCCACAAACTCGGACATATCGCTGTAAACTGCGGAAAGCCTAGCGTAGATTTTTCCTACGTGGATGAAAAAGACGAGAATTTGGAACTTTTAAGCCAATATCTTCGCGACCTGCAAGTTCATCGCAAACCATATCGGGTGCTGCGTGACAGTGCCGCCACTATGTACATTGTCCATCCGTCTTACGTGATGGTAGATGACTTCACTGGAGAAGTAGCATGGATCAAACAGGTTGTAGAAGATCACAGCGTGTGTCCACAGCCAAAGTCAAAATCAGTGGACCGTATGGGGGAGCTCGTGACCGAGGCTGCAGTTTCTAAATTTTTGTCGCTGCAGTACCCTTACATTTTTTCGAATCGGTCGGATCAGTTACTGCGTGACAAAGGGCTTAAACTGGGAGAGGGCGCATACAGGCGTTGACGTGAGGCCAAGCTCGTAAAATCACGTCGCTTTCTGCTGAAAATGCAAAAGCTGCTCCAGCGGAAGTAGCAAAAGAGGTAAGTTCAGTAACCGAATCCTAGCTAGGCTCGAGGGACGAAAAAACGGTTGAGGAAAGCCTGCCAGCTGACCAGCTCAATGAGAGCGGATCACTAGGGTGCCAAAGTTCACGCCTGCAGGAAGAGCCAGCTGACGCACTCACAAGCGAGATAGGGTCGTTATTATCGCCGGCCTCAAAGAACTTTGATCAGCTCTTACGTATGGACAGAGTCGCTGGCAGCCGAGCGAAATAATAATGACAGCTTAGCTTAACTGCATCACACAGCTAAAGAAGGCATTGCTAGGCGCAACGTGACAATACATGAGAGAGGAGGATTATTGTATCCGCACTACAGAGACCGAAAGGGTAGCATTCTAGATCAGTTAGTCGTACCTACTAAGTGCAGGAAGGACCTTTTAAGTCTGTCATGGAAATGGGTGGTCTGGCCACCTAGGCATAAACAAATCAAAAGAAAGATTGCTTATGGAATGCTACTGGCCTGGCTGTTTCAAAGACGTAGAAAACTTTGTAAGACCATGCGACGCCTGCCAGCGGTCGGGTAAACCAGGAGAAACATGGAAAGCTCCATTAAACGTAGTGCCCTTAATAACAGAACCTTGCAGACGAGTTGTGATAAACACGGTGAGGTCTCTACCAAAGACGAAGTCGGGTTACAGGTACTTGTTTACCATGCTGTGTCCAGCTAAGTTTCCAGAAGCAATCCCTCTGAAAGAGCTCAGCTCCACCGAAGTAGTAGACGCGCTTCTGACAGTATTCGCACGAGTTGGGTTTCCAGCCGAAATTCAGGCAGATCAAGGGTCAGTATTCACCAGCGCAATGACTCCCACATTCTTAAAAAAGTGCGGGGTAAAGTTGATACGCAGTTCCGTCTATCACCCTCAGTCAAATAGTGTAGAGAGGTGGCATTCAGTACTTAGGCGAGTTTTGCGGGCGCTCTGTTACCAGCACAAGGAGGACTGGGAGAATTGTCTTCCGCCCAGTTTGCATTGCGAACGGTTCCTCATGAGGCTACAGGGTTCTCGCCAGCAGAACGTATGGGAGTACACTCTGTTCTCCATTGATAATGTTAAGAGATGTGGGAGGAAAGAGGAGAGAGACCAACAGTGGTAGAATACTTGCTAAATCTACTGGAACGGCTAAGTGCAACCCAAGAACTTGTCGAAAAGAACAGTGGAGTAGCTCAAAAGAACGCGAAGTTCTATTACGACAAGAATGCGAGGCTTCGTACGTTTAACGCCGGAGACCAGGTAATGATCCTCAAACCTTCAAGAAAGAACAAGCTTGAAGTTCACTGGGACGGGCTCGTTAAAGTGTTGCACGAACTTTCAGATACTAACTATGCTCTGAAAATGCCCGGTCGCAGGAGGGAGGGGAGGATATGCCACTGCAACTTGATGAAACCGTACGTAGAGCGGAGCGGAGTCGTTAACTGTACCATCAAGGAGCAGGATGACACTAGTACCGAGTTTAATGAGTATAAGGCAACCTCCAACTCTAAAATCAGCCTGGAAGAAGTGGTAAAACATTCGGTAAGCTCGCATGCTCTTAGTCCCGAGCAGCTAGATGAGCTAGAAGGGGTGTTAGGGGAATATCTCGACAGATTCAGCGATCAGCCAGGTAGAACCCAACTAATGACGCATGAAATAGAGCTGACATCAACCGAACCCGTAAGATCAAAGCCTTACAGGGTGTCTCCACGACAGAGAGAAATTATGGAGGCATAGATACGGTGCATGCTAGAGTTGGGAGTTATTCAGCCCACTGCGAGTGACCACACGTCACCGCTAATATTTGTAGGAACCCCCAATAAGGACCCTCTTCCGTGTGTTGACTACAGGAAGTTAAATGCCATCACTATATAAGGATCAGTTGTACCCGATACCCAACATTGAGGAACGAATTGAAAGAGTTAGAGCTGCTAAATACATTTCAACTATAGATCTCGTGCGGAGATACTGGCAAGTTCCCCTTTCAGAAAGTGCCAGCCGCTATGGCGCATTTATCTCACCTGTAGGTACTTTTCGTTCTCTCACCCTCAGCTTCGGGCTGAAGAACGCGGCGTTTAGCTTCTATAAGTTAATGAATATTGTCCTAAAAGACTTTGCAGGAGTTCACCTTGCCATATCTTGATGATGTAGAAATTTTTTCGGAGAGCTGGGAACAGCACGTATCGCACCTCAAACAGGTGCAGCCGGCTTAACGTTGAAAGCGGAAAAGTGTAGGTTTGGCTGTTCGCAGGTTACTTATCTGGGCCATGTTGTCGGCCAGGGCACGAGACGGCCGAGAATTGGAGAATTTGCACATCCACGCACTAAAACAGACATTCGTTCATTTTTGGGACTTGTGAGGTACAATGAATGGTACATTCCGAATTACTCGCAAATGGCAAGTCCTTTAACGGACGCCCTCCGAAAGGGAGCACCGAGTAGCGTGCACTAAGATAAGGACAAAGAGAACGCTTTCCAAAATTTGAAAACGCTATTGGTTTCTGTTCCTGTGCTTCGCGCACCGGACTACGCAAGGGAATTCATAATTCAGTGCGACGCAAGCGACAGGGGTATGGGCGTGGTACTTAGTCAGGTCGGCGACGATAATGAGGAACATCCTATCCTCTATGCCAGCCGTAAACTAACTGTAAGATAGGAAGCTTACAGAACTTCAGAGAAGGAATGTGCTTGTTTAGTTTGGGCAGCCCAGAAGTTGTCGTGTTATTTATACGGAGCGAGGTTCATCTTCGAGACCGACCATGCAATGTCCTCTGACGTGGCTCACACAAAAATGGCCGCTTGCTCCGATGGAGCCTCACTCTCCAAGAGTACAACTTCTCCGTTAGATATAAGAAGGGAAAGTTGCATAGCAATGCGGATGGTTTAAGCAGGCTAATTTGAATTCTGCGTTTAGGGATCCCGCCTCAATTTCGGGGTTGTTATTGTTAATTTTGTGAAGCCCAGAAGATCCCTTCTCATTTAGCAGGACACCCTCTATGATTGCTCAATTTATCAGTACGAAATTCCTTCCAAATTGACGTAGCGAAATGCAGCATTTTTCGTTTCTGCACTTATGTTTTCTTTGAAGCCCAGCGGGTCTGAAGTGAGATCAAAGATACGTCATCTCGGCACAGACCCGTGTTGTGGGGTTCGCTTTGCAGTTGCCTGTCCTTGTTGGATGTTTTGGGGCGGTGTCGTCATTTCACAGCTTGTCGTTGCAAGCAAAGGCATCCCCCCCCCCCCCTTGCCACCAGCCACTCTCTTCCTGCCCAGCGGTTATCAGCAATGGCCAGTGGAGATTTTACGGGCCATGGAGGAGCTGATACGAACAACCTGCAAGGGTACCGACCTACAAAATTTTCCCAGCCAGCTGCAGATACGGGGGTGGCGATCTTCCCAGAAGCGACATTGGAACTCTTCCCCACCTGCTGCGGCGACTCGCTTTGTAGGGACGACGATGTGCCGCGTCAGCACCCCCTCGGCGCCGCTATGACTAAACGCGGTCGGCGGACGAAGTATTGTTAGTGGATTCGCCGTCGCCGCCACGGGTTGCTTGGAGCGGGGGAATTCCTGGAAAGAGATGTGTTGCAGCTGCGGTCTCACGGGCAGCAGAAGTCTTCGGTCAATGAACAGACGCGGCGGCCACTGACTACGGGGCCAGTTCTTGGATCAAGAGGCGCCTGTTCGGGTCAAGACCCCTGTTTGCAAGAAACCCTCTCACCTCGGTGGGTTCAATGAAACCTGTGCGGAAGTGAGCGTGTAAACCCTCCCCCTAAAAGGTGGTTCGACGACGATGACTTTGGACGCTCCCATTGGTCTAAGGTTAAACGGCAGTTTTCCATCACCTAGGGATCTAGGGAGGACAGAGCGTTTAAGGAGCCGTAGCGCGGCTGCTGAGTCGGCATTCCTCTTTCAGTCATGCTAGACTGATGAACTGTAACCTTCTTCCCCCCTGCCCACATGTAGATACTGTAAATAAATTCCATATTCCTCGTTCTCGATGAGAACAAGTCTCTCCCTTCAACAGCGTCCTCAGCGTGGATAAGTTGGACGACGGCATGGGCCAACTACCATCTATTTCATGCCCGATCCCAACCATTACAACGGTTATGTCGCACGACTGGAGCAAATCGTTTTGTGCCCTCTCAGCAGAGGGCGCATTAACTCGAAAAAGCGCCAAATATAAACCATAAAGCGATTTATTGCAGCTGGAGTTTGAACGGTAATTGCAGAGCGAGAGTCATTCAGTCTATTCGCACGCGCATGTTTTGGGAAGGAGAGGGAGTATATATGGGCGTGCACACCTTGAGCGTACGTGCGTGTGCACTTGTATTTGCGTGAGCGCGCATGTTTGTCTCAGTATTTGAATATGCGTGCGCACGAGTGCGTGTATGCGTGTGCGAGCCTACGCGTGTTTGTGTGTGCATGCAGTTCTGTGTGCGTGCGTGCGTACATTCTTGTGCGTGTATGCATGTGTAGGCGCGTGTAAATGTGTATGAGGGTGAGTGTTTGTCGGATCTTTGTGTGTTTGCGTTTGTGTGAGTGTATGCGAAAGTGCGCGCGCGAGTGAGTGAGAGTGTATGCGAGTGTGCGCGCGCGTGAGTGAGTGAGAGTGTGTGCTTGCGCGTGTGCGTGTGTGTGTGCGTGTGTGTGTGTGTGCGTGTGCGAGCGAGCGAGCTAGCGAGCATTTCCGCGCACACATACTCTTGCGGATGAATGGGATATAGAGTTTATTTAAACCCATAGCTACATCTACGAGAGAAGAACGAATGACATTGCATTTATAGCATCATCTCTTTTTAAAAGCAAAATAAATGCAAAAAAAGAAGATGCAGTTCCATTCTCTTCTATGAAAAGGTATGACCAGCGAAGCTGTGTATGTCTCCGCGGCGGGTCAGCCCTTCGGGATCGGTCTGCGTACGGGGAGTTCTTAACGCCTGCGTCACTTCCGCCGCAGGTCGGCCCGGCATTGCACTATCTTCGCGATCTTGTTCTACACGCGGACACGATAGTGGGGAAAGTATCCCTTAAGAGGAAGGTTTAGCTCGGGTGCTTTTATATAAATGCATGTAAAAGGAAAATTCGTTTTTCTCGGCAACTACTGCACCAAATTTGGCGAGGTTTGTTGCATTTGAAAGAAAAACAAACTCTAGTGACTGTTGGTACCGAATTATTGATTTATGTCGTCAAATGTTTAGTAAGAATTGACAAAAATCGGAAATTTTGAGAAAATGACATAATATATAGTTTACAACTCTAACTCTGCAACGAAAAATGATATCACAATTATGTGAATTGCACATATAAAGCGGACAAAATTGATGTTACAAGTGAACCTAAAAAATATGGTAATATGAATATTGACGCGTGTACTTCTTTATCTTTGTCGGGCGACCACGTTTCACCGCCTAACAATAGTTATCGCACAGCGCAGGACGCGCCTGCATGTATTGGAAGTTCCTGGACTGTTATCGATGGTTGCATCCGCTGTCTGGGACAGAACCTTGTGTAATCTGATTGCATGTATGCGCGACGCGAATAATGTAGAATTTTGTGGAAGACACGCGGGTCCCACCGATTACTCTGGAACATTCGACGACTGGTGCGTAAAAGCCGACGCGCTTGACCCGCTTATCAGATTTTCGACGATCGCCGAGTGTATTCGCCGTTTTCATAGAGCATTCGGTGTAGCCTGCTTCTTATGGGCGCAATTTTGCCCAATAAAGTTAGTTTCGCCATTCACAGTTTTGTTCCTGTGTCCTCAACCGTCACTACCACGTGACATCTAGTGGAGGTGCTTTACGTTCATGTGCCCAACGCCCCCGACAAGCCGTGATCCAAGCCCGGACCGCAAAGACAACACAAACGTCGTCCCGGAACATCGAGCAAGCCGTCGGCTAAAGCAGCTGCCCCCTGAACATGGACTTCTACCAGAGACGACAAAGAAGATCGTGGCCAAGACAGCCCCAATGACAACCGCAGCGTCCTGAATAGTTCTGCAGCAGCCCAGAGAGCCACCAACGTTATTCCACGGTTCCACATTCGAGGACCCGGAAAGCTGTCTGGAGACGTATGAGAGGGTCGCTACGTTTAATAGCTGGGACAGCGACGACAAGCTGCGACATGTCTATTTCGCATTGGAAGACGGCGCCAGGACGTGGTTCGAGAATCGAGAAGCCACCTTAACGACGTGGGACCTGTTCCGAAGCGGCTTCCTGCAAACATTTACAAGCGTCGTGCGAAAAGAGCGAGCCCAAGCTCTACTAGGATCGAGCGCAGCTGCCCAATGAGACGATCGCGATCTTCACGGAGGAGATGGCCCGTCTATTCCGCCACGTCGACTCGGAAATGTCTGAAGAAAACTCATGCGTGGTGTGAAAGAGGAACTTGCAGGAATGCGCTGCTACGCTGAGCTAAGCGAGTATAAGCAACCACGCGTCCCAAACAACGACTGAACTTTTATTCACTCCGAAGCGCACGAAGAAAAGTCACGTGGTTCCTCGTGCATGCGCTCTTGGAATTGCGCACGAAGCGCCGTTTCGCGGCGCTACAATACCCCACCCCCCCTAGTGAATGAGTCAACAATGAGCTGCGGTTCATAAGTTCATTCCCAACGGTGGTCTTGTGCGCCGTCCACTCCGTGTGAACCTTTCGACGACTGGCTTGGCCGGTTGAGTCTGGTCTGCTGGTAGTCCTTGTGGCTGTGGAACTCGAGATTATGACCGCACTTCACTGTTGCTGTCCACGTGCGCTGGTGTTACGTGGTCAAACGAAACCACGTCGTGACGGCCACCTGGGTCGATCGTGATGCGATTTTCTCCTCGTTTCACCACCTTGAACGGCCCATCATACGGGGGCTGGAGTGGACGCTGCACGGCGTCGTGCCTTACGAACATGTGAGAGCAGGAGCAGAGATCATTGTGGACAAGCCGTGGTGCGGGCAGACGTGGAGGGACTGCGCGTAGCTTGCTCATAATGTCCCGCAGTCGCAGGGCGTAATTTTTGTTGGCCTGGGCGTTTGCGTTTTTACTGTCAGCGACAAACTCCCCCGGAAGGCGAAGTGTTTTGCCGTATACGAGTTCAGCCGAGCAGAAGGCAATGTCCGCTTTCAGAGCCGTTTTAACTTCCAATAAAACCAGGGCTAGCACCTCTACCCAACTGTGAAGTTGCCATCAGGTTGGCTTCAGCTGGCGATGAAACCTTTCCACCATACCGTTGCTGATGGGATGGTAGGCCGTTGTTCTGATGCGCATGATTCCTAGGAGCCGCGTGATGCTCCCGAATAGGGCAGACTCGAATTGCGTTCCGCGATCCGTTGTCACTGTTAAAGGAACTCCGAGTCGCGCTACCCAATGGTAGATGAAAGCACGGACCACAGTATCGGCAGTCATATCTGGGATGGGGACTGCCTCCAGCCACCGCGTGAAGCGGTCGACGCAAGTTAGTAAGCAGTTTCGCCCTTGGCAATAAGGCAATGTTCCCACAAGGCCCAAATGCACATGGGAAAATCGAGTGTCCGGCACGCTGCATTGGACTCTCGACCTGCAAATCTTCTTACCTTGCCGACAGATCAGAACCTAATCGCCGTGGAAGTTGATTGTGGTGTTCTTCCAGGCAGGCAGGAACCAGGCGGTTGCAGGGACAGTACGCAAAGGGAATTGCTTTATTCAATTGACAAGGTGACTGGCGAGCACCAGCACAGCTGGGCCGCCGACTGTGATAAGCTGGGAAGAAGTGCGCCGGCTACGCTCGGCGCCGCGGTATATAAGCTCTTATCAAAGGGGCGTGTCGCAGTAGCGCACGTGTAGGTTATCGGTAGACGTGCAGCCACTACAGATGCCCTACCTGTCACTGCCTTGATCGACACCGGCGCACACATCTCGGTCATGAGCGCTGATCTCCAGAAGTGGCTCTAGGAAATCCTCACTCTTGCCGAGTCCCACGTCGTACGGGTCTCTGATAAGGGAACTCCGGCTGTGCTGAGAATGTGTGCCGCTCGTGTCAGCGTCGCCGGTCGTCACACGTCTGTATTGATCCATGTACTTGACCATTGCCCTCACGACCTGATCCTTGGCCTTGAATTTTTATCTGCCCACTCAGTTATAATTGATTGCTCGGCTGGTGTAGTCAAACTTGATTTTCCTGGTGTTACCGACCTTACCGACACCGTACCGATGCAGCTCTGTTGGGGCGACTTTGTTCATCTATCTCCGCAGGCACTGACCTGTTTCACTGCTGTGCCCAACCTCTGTGTACCGGATGGTGACTATGTCGTCACTCCCTGTGTCTGCTTTACTTTCGCACGGCGTGCAGTTTCCTCACACTGTAGTGACCGTATGAGCTCACAAAACTTATCTTTCGCTCCTGAATTTCGGATTCTGCCCTCAGGTACTACGCAAAGGGTATCTCTCTCGCCACACTGTCGCCGTGGCACGAGTACGACCTTTCTTCCCTCTCGCCTCTTCCGTTTTCCTCAAACTCTTCTGCAGCCTGCAAGTCTCATTCCGCCACGTCGCCTCCAGCACACAACATTACCAAACTCATAGCCCTGGACCTTACTCCCACATAAACCGACGATCTTCGTCATCTGTTCAGATCTTATTCCGACATTTTTGACCTTGACAGTGGGCCTTTGGGACAAACCTCCCTAGTTCAGCATCGCATACATACAGGCGATGCACCGCCTATTCACAGACGGCCCTATCGCCTGTCACACGCCGAGCGCTGAGTAATACAACAGGAGGTTGATAAGGTGCTTACTAAGGGCATTACTGAACGATCGTGGAGCCAGTGGGCTTCTCCTGTTGTCTTGGTAAAAAAGGACAACACCTGGCGATGCTGCATAGATTACCACCATCTAAACAAGATAAAAAAGAAGGATGTCTATCCACTATCACGCATAGACGACGCATTCGATTGCCTACACGGTGCGACGCATTTTTCATCGATAGACCTGCGCTCCGATTACTGTCACATTGCCGTCGATGACATGGACCATGAGAAGACCGCATTTGTTGCGCCAGATGGCCTTTATCAGTTTCGAGTCATGCCATTCGGCTTGCGCAACGCTCCAGCTAGCTTCGAGCACATGATGGACACTCTCTTGCGCAGCTTTAGTTGGTTTATATGCCTTTGTTACCTCGACGACGTCATCGTGTTCTCGCCGACCTTCGCGACACACCTTGAACGCCTTTCGTCTATTCTTTCCGTCTTCCGTGCTGCTGGTCTACAATTAAACTCTTCGAAGTATCACTTTGGTCGCCGCCAAATTATTATCCTTGGCCATCTTGTCGACTCATCTGGCGTCCGCCCTGAACCCGCAAAAGTTCGTGCTGTTCTCAATTTTCCTGTGCCGACCTGCGCAAAAGACATCCGCGGCTTTGTAGGCTTATGTTCTTATTTCCGTCGATTTGTCAGAAATTTTGCGTACACTGCTCGGCCTCTGATTGAACGTCTGAAGAAGGGCGCCCCATCTTCATGGGGCCCAGACCAATCTTCTTCCTTCCAACGCCTTAGCAGACTGCTCACTACTCCGCCAATTCTTGCTCACTTCGACCCATCTGCCCTAACGACAACGCACATGAACCATGAGAAGACCGCATGGAATTGGCACGGTTTTAGCTCAGTGCAAACGTGGGCGCGACAAAGTTATTTCGTACGCAAGTGGCCTGTTTTCACACGCTGAACGCAATTACTCCATTACAGAGCGCGAGTGCCTCGCACTCGAATGGGCAGTGAGCAAATTCTGGCCGTACTTATACGGTCGACCTTTCACTGTTACCATGGACCATCACGCTCACTGTGTCTAGGTCACTGGGAACTTCGTCTTCAAGAATTCACCTACGGTGGTGTACAACTATAGTCCGGTAGGCTACACCAGGATACCGACTGTTTGTGTCGGCCCCCCCCGCCGATGCTTCTGACTCCAGTGATGCAACTTATTTATTTATTTATTTATTATACCTCAAAAGCCCCAGAGATGGGGTATTACATGAGGGATGGGCTTAGTTTAACAAAACAATGATTCGACAGCAGCCTTGAAGTGATGAGCGTCGGAGTGGTGCGTGACGTCGGCAGACAGACCGTTCCAGTCCCTTGCGGCTTTCACAAAAAATGATCATAGATGGAAGGTAGTCTGCGCCGGGGGAGGATACACGGCTTTTCTGTGGTTAATGCGGCTGGACTGACGATGAGCTGCTGGAACTGCTAAAATATTCACGCTCTCCGCCTTCCACCACATCGGCGAGGAGCAAGCACGTGATACATCCTTGCGCGACCTCCTCAGCCGCCTTCATTATGACCTGTCAGACCCCTCGCTTAGCTTGTTCCTCTTTTTGGACGGCATCTTATACCGCCGAAATATGCGCACAGAAGGACATGAACTGCTGATAGTCGTTCCTTCTTATCTTCGGGCAACTGTACTCGCGCAACTCCATGATGTCCCCATCGCTGTTCACCTGGGTGTTTCCAGGACCTACGACCGCATCCGGCGACGATATTTCTGGCCTGGACTCTGCCGTACCGTGCGACGTTATGTCGCTGCTTGCGAACCATTCCAACGTCATAGAAGTCTGCTTTGCTTCCGGCTGGAACAGTCGAGTCACAATTGATATACCCACCGAAGCATATTATCGTCTTGGCCTCAACCTGCTGGGCCCATCCCTTTCTCCAGAGCTGGAAATGAGTACATCGCCGTGGCAACAGATTATTCAACCCGCTATGCCGCCACACGAGCCATCCAGGCCAGTAGTGCTACCGACGTCGCAGACTTCCTGCTCCAAGACGTCATCTTACAGCACGGAGCTCCTCGCCAGCTTCTCACAGACAGGGGCCCCTACTTTTTATCTCGGGTTATTGAAGATCTACTTCGCTCTTGTGCCACGAAAAACAAGTTCACGACAGCATAGCACCCTCGAACGAAGGGCCTCATTGAACGCCTGAACCGAACAGTTACGGACCCAGTGAACACACATTGGAAGACGTTTTGGCAAGATATTTAGGACTTTTTGAAGACGTCCTACCAAAACTTTGTTGGATGTCTTAAAACGTCTTGTAGCCGTCGTGAAGACCGTCTAATGCTCCGCCAAAACGTTTTGCAAGACATCTTGTAGCCGTTTTAAAAGTGGCTATAAGACGTTTTGCGAGATGCTTTGCAGCCGTTTTGGAAACGGCTATGAGATGTCTTGCAAAACGTCTTATAACCGTTTTAAAAACGGCCGTAAGAAATTTTGCGAGACGTTGTGTAGCCGTCCTAAAGATGTTTTCCCGACAGAACAAACGAACAAACTTGACGAGCAAGGTACGATACCTTCGAGTCAATACTTGTGTAACGTAGCCCTACAATTTATTAAAGCAATTTGTTGAGTGACAGGTCGTTTAAGGCCCCAAGCTAACGAACGTACAAACCATTCAAAATCTTCAAAAAGTGGCGGAACTTCTAGTCAGGAATATTATAACATTAATTTCAAGCATCAGCACCTTAAAATTGTATCGAAAGGTACCACTTGCTCGTTGGGATAGGGAGTAGTTGCAAAAACGACACCAAGACCAACAACCTGTCATATTACCGTGGGAACACCATTGCCAGGGGAAGCACTAGCACAAAGGCGACATTTTAAGTAGTCTCCTGACTCTAAGATTTAGTCATAACATTGCAATCCAGTGTCTGTTTCCTTCCAAATCAACTGTCCAACGAAATGATGCTCAGATTCAGTGATCTGGCTATAAACGGTATACACTGCACGTATGCGATGTTCTGGCAACACCCAAGGTAATTTTCCTTACCTTGTCAACATTGTTCGAGATTTGCGGGTGGAATAATATCAAGCACTCCAGCAACACTATCACAGAAGTTTTTCTTCTATGGATGCTTGGCACAAACATGAATTTACGAACACAATACACCCTTCCACTATAGCATTAATTAAAGGAATTGAGTGGCTCCTGACCGGCTACATGGGCAAATCAATGGGAATGTTCCTAATCCTCGCAATATTGAAAAGTTTGGCTGCACCGACAGAACCAATGCCTATGGCCTATTTCTTACAACCCACCATAACACCAATGAAATATTGGCAAGGCCACTAAAGCGACAACGCATGTTAAAGCCACGCTTAACATAAAGAGTGATTAGTCACACAAATGAAGCGCTGAAGTGGCCAAAGGTTTCAAAGAATTTTTAATAAATAAAATCAATAAGACCACTACATAAGCGAAATATTTCTAATCCACCTTCTAGAGATTTTCTTTCTGATTATGTTATCACAGATTGGTCACTTCATTATTCAGGGAGCTGGCTTAGACAGTTCCACAGGCTGATGCACCTACAGACAATGTAGCTTGTTCCTTATGTTGCTTGAACTCAGATTTGTCACCTGTAATTAAAAGATAAGACAAGATATCAACACATGTTACAATCAAACTTCGTTATAACTAAACGGAACATAACGATTATTGGATGTAACAAAGTGAAATCTCCGTAGATATGCACGTTTTAAAACCTTCTTTCAACGAAGTAAAATTATCCTGCCAATAGATTTGCCGAACTTGATTTGTTCCCGAAATACTTTATTTGTCTCTCAAGCAAGAAATGCCCGACCTTTGCAGACTCAATCGCATTCCGCGGGGTTCGGCACACATTCGGTTCCAAGATTTTTAGGTAATTGCGTTGAATGCACCATCGAACACTGTTCCTTCTTACCTGCGCGTAGCTGCGCATAAGCAGAGGCTGATAGTATCGCCATCGCAATTTCTCCAACTACGGCACCGCGCAGGCCACTGCAGCTAGGCGTGGCCTCAGAGACTGTACCGATTCAATCTCAGAAACCACGCCTCCTTGTGTGGCCCGTGCTGCTCGAACGCGACAAATGTTGTTGGCGTCGCAGTGTGCAACCTATTCAACCGCGCCGCCATTTCGCGATGCTAGAGACAAGCCAATTGAAAACGGAAACGAAAGACCATCACATTGGAACAGAAGGCAGCTATTTTAAAAGCAATCGTGTCAGATGCTAAGAAGTTGTGTGTTGAGGACGCCGAAATTTCTTTTGCTGCTTTCTGTTCAGCGCACTTGGTGGTGTAAAGTTTCTACTGGCCGCAAGGCCGTCTTCTTTGCAAGTTGAAATTTGTGCATTTCATTACGCATACAACGCAGTGAACGGCAGTAATGAATGTAATGAATTTCGGCTCCCCTTCAACGTGGTTATAAAGAGATTTGATAGCATGTGACTGATAAGAGCTCCCACTCATTTGTAGGAAGCACCTAGGATACTGACGTGAAATTCAGATTCTTGGCGATAACGAAAGCTATATCCAAGGCCAATATCATGGTTAGTGCCTGCCACGCCCTCCGCAAGTACGTCGCCAGCGACATTTTTTGTTTTCGCATCATACACATGCTGCTTGATGCACTTTTTTAAAATGCATCTTTGTTCAGGTAAACGTAGCCAAAGTTTGCGCACGGCATACGTATACCACGCCGGAAAACCATTTTACAGCATGACCTTCACGCGTTTTCAAAAACCTCCATATCGCGCATGTGAGCGCTCTGCCATTAAGCTATGGGCGCCATAGTAACCGGTTGTGCGTGCTCGGTTCATTATTCGTTGGGAGTGCGTTACGCATTCATACTTCGTACTGGCGACGCGGCCTTGGTGGGAGAGGTGTTCGTTAACCGAGGACGCACACATCGCACGTTCGGCACGGCAGTTGTATCACGGTGCACTCAATAAACTGAAACTTCCTGGCTTGTAATCAGCTACTTTGCTGTGTTGCATCTATCTGTGTGTACTCATAACACAGCGGACTTGTAGCTCGGCCATTTTACTAACTGAACTACTTTAGTACGAAAGTGGAATTGCTCAATTGGCTATTAGCATTCCACATGGCTGTATTGCCTTAAGTCTCTTTGTACCTTTATGTGACTCGCTTTACCGCTCCGGACGCGCAGTATTTTTTCGGGTGCGCTGGTTTACTCAGTGTGGCCGTGGATGGTAGTAATTTGTTCGTGAGTGGTCGCGTGCATCGGTTATCTTCACCGAGAAGAATATCAATGGTGCGCGCCGGTACTCTGGAACCACTTTTGATGCGTAGGAATAATGTCCAGCCGATAACCATTCAAAATTGTGGTTGACTGCTACAAAATCAGCTACAAAGATCTTGCCCATTCCTACCAATGCATCATAATAATGGAAAGGTTTTAGGCAGTGATATGACAGGCCCCTTGCGCATGTCCTCGTTTAGTCTCAATTTAATTGAGTGTACTGTTACTGGCAAGCTAAATCTATACGGCTAAGTATCTTGAGTTTACCATTGAGGCGACGATGCCAGGAGAATGTAGATAAGTCATTGCGGCCTCGATAATGAAGTTGGACTTCAGAGAACACACGGATGGAACGTCCTGTTGTGTGTACTTATGTTGTTCGCGTCTTTAAATAATTAAATTGATAAGTGTGTCCTGTATGTGCGGCATATGTATTTTTGTCATGATCTTTTTTGTACTTCATTATGGAGGCCGCAATGACGTATTTACTTTCTCGCATATTCACCTCAATGGTAAGCTCAACCTACATCGCGGTAGATTTAGCTTGCCGGTAACAGCACACACAATCGAGACAGAACGTGGACATGCACAATGGGCCAGTCATATCACTGCTTCAAACCGTCACGTTATTAAGCTCCTTTCTATGAGCACTGGTGGTAATGGTCGAGAGCTTTGAAACTGAGGAACCCGCCGTGGTTGCTCAGTGGCTATGGTGTTGGGCTGCTGAGCACGAGGTCGCGGGATCGAATCCCGGCCACGGCGGCCGCATTTCGATGGGGGCGAAATACGAAAACACCCGTGTACTTAGATTTAGGTGCACGTTAAAGAACCCCAGGTGGTCCAAATTTCTGGAGTCCCCCACTACGGCGTGCCTCATAATCAGAAAGCGGTTTTGGCACGTAAAACCCCATAATCTAATTTTTGAAACTGATGTTCTACCAGTCAATAATAATTTAGATGGTTATCGGCCGGACACTTCCTATGCATCAGAATGGTTCCAGAGTACCGGCGCGCACCATTGCTATTCTTCTCGATAAAGATAACCGACGCACGCAACCACTCACAAACAAATTACTGCCATCCGCGGCCACACTGAGTAAACCAGCGCACTCGAAAAAATAGCGCTGTTCCGGAGCGGTAAAGCGAGACACATAAAGGCACAAACAAACTCACGGCAATACAACCGCGTGGAATGCTAATAGCCAATCAAGCAAATTAAAGAAAATTAAATTATGGGGTTTTACGTGCCAAAAGCACTTTCTGATTATGAGGCACGCCGTAGTGGAGGACTCCGGAAATTTCGACCACCCGGGGTTCTTTAACGTGCACCTAAATCTAAGTACACGGGTGTTTTCGCATTTCGCCCCCATCGAAATGCGGCCGCCGTGGCCGGGATTCGATCTCGCGACCTCGTGCTCAGCAGCCCAACACCATAGCCACTGAGCAACCACGGCGGGTCTCAAGCAAATTCGCTTTCGTACTAAAGTACTGCAGTTAGTAAAATGGTTGAGCTAGAAGTCCGCTGCGTTATGAGCACACACAGATAAATACAACACAGCAAAGCAGCTGATAACAAGCGAGGGAGTACGTTTCAGTTTGCTGAGTGCACCATGACAGAGCTGCCGTGCCAAACGCGCGAAGTGCGCGAAGTGCGCGTCGTCGGTTGACGATGACCTCTCCCACCAAGGCCACGTCACCAGTAGTGAGTACGAATGCATGACGCACCACCAACGCATAATGGAAAGAGCACGTACTACTAGCCCTGATGGAATTTCATCCTAAACTACGCACAACGCGTTATTATGGCACACAGACCTTAAGGCAGAGCGGTCATACAGGTATGCGCGACATGGAAGTTCCTTCCTTCATAATGCGAGCGCACGTACTGGCACGTGGTACTGGATTAGATTAGCTCAGTGACTCTTAAGATCATTAAGCCTTATGAATGGCAGATGTCAAGACACTCTTCGCATTAGCTGGTAGCGAGTGCCACCTGGCGCCGACCATAACTCACCTTCGCCGTGGCCTCAGAGATTGCGCGGCGCGGCTCATTCTGGAGAAGCTTTAACGGAATGTAGCAGATTTGAGCAATCGTAGCAGCAATCCCACCACTGAGTTTGTGTTGTCATTCTACATGGCACTTTCTTAACTTAACCAAATTTTTAAATTGTCTGTGGCACAGGTAGCACAATCCTAACCCTTGTACTAAAATACTCACTGAGGCGGCGTAATACTCTTGCGAAAATTAAAAATGCTTAATTGAATCATTGACATAATTATGCTAATTAACTTTTTATCAATTACTTTACTGCCCATATATTAATCTACGTATTGTAGGTAGTGATATGCAAAGCATATCGACTTGGAACGAATTCTGAGGATGGCACTGGTTTCAAGATAGACGCTGTCAAACTTGCGGTGACAATGCACTGTTTAATTTAATTTTTAAGGAAACGCTGTTTGATGCACTGAAGCACAAACTACTTTAAACTGCAATGCACTTCGTTAGACACTATAAGATTTATCTCCAATTACTTGGAAGGATTTAGAACGTGCTACCTGCCACAAGCAATTATTATAAACCTGGTGCAGCTAAAAATGAAGCATCGTTTATATCGGAACACATAATCCGCTTCGCAACAAAACAATGACATCGAGTCAACACAAATATATTGCCTAATGAAATGCAGACACTTGTAAATTACCTTTCCGCATGCCTATGACAGAAGAGTATTAAGAAATGACCTTTTCGGCTTTGCTAATAATCTCCCGATAAGAGTGGCCTATCGTTATCGGAACATCACAGGGAACAGCTCCCTCACGCATCGTTCTGTTTACCAGCGCTTGAGGTTGCTGATGCAACGCTACAAGCCTCTGATATTTCTCAACGCTTGACGCTACGTGCGAGTAGGCACAGATACCTTAATTTAATTATTCAGATACCTCACAAGTACCCACCGGAACACTGATTGGAGAAACATTCACCATATGCCACTCGACCACTGCGCTACCGTTTCCGCCAGCTACGAGCTGGTTTACGTGCATTATCTAAACCACGCCACGCATGCAGCTGGCGCAGCTTAGTGAGCATGCACCGACCGGGCTTGCGCCATAGACCGTCTCGGCAACGGTATAGAACGCTAAGGTGACTGGGCGTTTTGGTAGGACATGAATACAAGTGTTTGCTCAAAAGACGAGGACAAACACGAGGCTGTGACACACGCGCGCACACTCCCAACAGTGGTTTATCTTGAAGAAAGTGACCACGTCTACAGCAGAATCTGTGACACATCGCGTGTGCGCCACCCGCAAAAAATTCCCATCCCTACGCAAGAAGGATAGCTCCTTGCTGGAAAGGGCGATAGACGCTTTTGACATGTGCATAGGTGTCACCACACCTGTCAGTCAATTAAAAGAAAAAGTAAATTATGGGGTTTTACATGCCAAGACCACGATCTGATTATGAGGCACGCCGTAATGGGGGACGCCGGAAGTTTGGACCACCTGGGGTTCCTTAACGTGCACCTAAATGCAAGTACACGGGTGTTTTCGCATTTCGCCCCCATCGAAATGCAGCCGCTGTGGCCATGATTCAATCCAGTGACATCGTACTTAGCAGCCTAACACCACATTCAGTAAGCAGCCACGGCGGGTATCAATCAATTCCGCTTCGATGATTTCTCGGGTTAACTGATTGCGATTTTTGCTGACAATTGAGCATGCACTAAATACCGGTTCACACGTGACCGTATTTGTGGCGTCTGCCTCATTACGCACACAATTTCTACAGTGGGCATCCAAAAATCCGCCTCTCACTTGGGTCCAATTATGTTGATCAGAGCGGACGATGTCTTAATGACAGGCTATAGTATACGGCAGCATCGCTACAATGTGACAGAAATGAGAGGGGTTTTTTTGGATGCCCACTGTAGAAATTGTGTGCGTAATCAGGCAGACGTCACAAATACGGTCACCTGTAAAGAGGATATAGCGCATGCGGAATTGTAAGCAAAAATCGTAATCAGTTAACCCGAAAAATCATTGAAGTGGAATTGATTGACAGGTGTGATGACACATGTGGCGTCAAAACCGTCTATCGGCCTTTCCAGCAACGAGCTATCCTTCTTGCGTAGAGACGGTAAGTTATTGCGGTCAGCTCACACGTGATGTGTCACAGATTCTGCTATATATGTATGTGGTCACTTTCCTCAAAATAACGCACTGTTGTTTGTCCGCACTTGTGTCTCAGCCTCTTCTTTGTCCTCGTATTGTGCGCAAAAAGCTGCATTCAGGTATAGAACGATGTAGCGCTATGCTAAACGTTTGCAACAACCTTAAAATTGCAGTTCCTGTCCGCATCGCGCTATATATTTGCTATCGCCACAGGAGTGTAACACTTCACCGGCCATCCCATGAAGCGCTGCTAAAATAAAAGGCAAACAAGAGACGAAGCAGCAGTTAACAACAGCGTGGAAACGCGTTGCTGGCCTGGCAGGATTTCCTCACCCAGCGAAACCCACACGAGCACAAGGAATCGTACAATGGGAGCGAGCTGTAGATGCATATGTGTGCACCTCTCCAAATTCACAGATCAAAGAAATGCCCGTCCGTAAGATGACGGAGCATGTATCGCAGTTTATATCTGGCGACAGCTAAACCATACAGCATGTTTCATTCTGCATGGCATCAAAGCATTCTGCAAGGCATCATTCTGCATGGGTGGCCTTCAATGACATCGGCTAGAAATTCTAAATTGCGACATGTGCCGTAAGGTAAGTCTTTTAAATGGTTATTCAAAATTGTTAATTATTCAAATATTTTGATTTCTCGAGCAAATAATGTCGGCTACAGAGTACTTGAGCTCAAGAAGCAGAATTGTGGTACATGCCACGTGGGATTCAAAACAAGATAGCCGCATATTACGTACGAGAGCGCGCACGTCGGCACGGCGCTATTAACACGCATTTCGTCGGAAGCAGCTGCTGTACAGAACAGCAGCCCTGCAACTGATCTTACCCCGAGGTCGCCTAGAAGACGTAGGATCAAATCCCGGCCACGGCAGCCGCGTTTCTGTGGGGGCGATATGCAAAAACACCCGTGTGCTGCGCATCGGGTGCACGTTAGAGAGCCCGAGGCGGTCGAAATGTCCCCCACTAATGTGTACCTTAATATCGTACTGTGATCCTGGCACGTAAAACCCCGTATTTTCATTAACTACAAGTTCGCCTAAAGTTTCGTTATCATGAGTCCGCGAGATTGAGCAGATTTAGATTCGTGACTGGCTGTACGAACGCCGATGCCAATTAACGTAGGCCAACCACAATTAGTGGGTCAAATGGGTGGCGCCAAAGAAAATCGTGCGCGAAGTGGCGTCCTCTCATCATCCTTCCGAGAATGCGACCATGAGCAGTCAGCCACGAACATCGCAGTATTTTGGTAATGCCGACCACCAATTAGGCGATTCGAAGCGTGACTGTAGGTCGACCGAATGTGCAGTACATGGTCAAAATAAAACAGGCGTGGCACAGGCAAGGAGCACAAGTTTAAACGAAACACGCTGCCGTAACAGCAACATTACGTTAGAGGCTGGAATGTTTTTGAACGGCGCTGCCGCAGCAGTCAAGTCCAGATGTACAGCGCAGACCATGAGTAATGCGTTTGCAAAGTTCAAGTTGTGAGGAGGTAATTGGCGCTTTTGGAATAAATTACATACGCAAGTGCACCGGAGCGTTATGAGTGTATTACAAATGCCACAAGAATACAAAAACCTAATTTACCAAGATAGAGCTCACTACCTATTATGAAAAATTTCTTATTGAAGTCACATGCGCGTGAGTCATATAAAGCCTTGGCAAAACATTTTTTTCAGCGAGTGTTACAAAGTGTCACGCAGCCGTTTTCAAATACGTTTCCCAAATGTCCAAACGAAGTGTGCATTACAGAAACGTTATATTCAGTAGAAATGGGAGCCACCTTAAATGCACTGTTTCGCAAAATTTGAGTAATTCGTAACCAATGATTAGCGTGGCAAATTATTATTTAGCCCATCCTATTTTTCGATGTCTTATTTGGACTTCTCCCCACGTCATCGGTGAACTAAGCAAGGCACATTCATGTTTGCTGGATGTAAGCAGCGGGTGTTGCGTGATGCGCAAGCAAGATTCAATGTGCGTGACGTAATTGTAGCCTTTGCAAAAAAATACGTGTCCAAACGCAACGGGCCATTATAAGTTCGGCTTACAAGTGGTGCAGAATTTAGTTTGCTCATTTGCCAGAACTATAACTGCAACCTAGATCAAGCTCAGAGAAAATTGGTGGAACGTGACAGCTAAACTGCGGGCGATTTTAAATGCGTGTTCATCAACTACAGCTTTAAAAAAAAAACCTAAAGCAGTGGTTCTAAAGTATCATACAGCCGTTGTCAGCCACGTTTGTCTATGTCCTGAAATACGTTACGCCATCTTTATACATTGTTGAAATGGAAAAATGCTAAGTGCTTTGTGTGATAAAGCTTTTGCGCTTCTGAGCTAATTAGAAACGCTACAAATATTTATAACCAAGATTTTTTTCTCCTATATAAGCGTTATACCAGCTACGTAGTAGGTTTCAGAACTGTTCTCGACGAAGTAAACAAGACACATTATTTTCATTTGTTCAAATTTAGGAGTACAATATGGGTGATATCTAGGCGAAGTGCACAGTGTGTGGACTAATGCCGCCTTTCTAGTAGATGGCGTGTGCGAACAATCCGGAGAGTTGTAGGTGCGTTTTAAGAAGAATTCAGAATATATGCCGCTGCCTCGGCAGAACTGTGAGCGCCACTGAGATAGAACTTGTGGTGGGGAGGAGAGGACAATAATGTAGTGGGGAGGAGAGGACCCTATAACCAATGTTCTGGCGGAGTAAAATGGCCATGTAATAATTCCTTTCATTGTAAAACAGTTTTCTATAGGACCTGTCATAAAGTACATACGACAACATTCTAAAGGACGTGATTTAATTAGCGGAAATTGATATGATTTCTGCAACTACTGAATAAAAACTGCTTCGCTAGAAATTGGGTTCTGATCCTTGAAGGTCACCCAAGCCTGATGAATTTTTTCAGGTAAACAATGCGAAAGGTGAAGCCTCATAGAAATTTGGCTTCCGAAGATTGCCTATGTTGGTGAAATACACGTGCAAGAAGGGATTCACGTTTTGGACAGGCACACTTAAACATGCAGCCTTCTGGTGGCTTTCATATTTGGTACCTTAGTTGCAGCAAAAAAAAAAGCGTATTTGTTTGTAGGACGGCAAGTACTGTTTGAGTGAGCCAATGAAGTATTTGGTGACCTTCTTCATGTGTAGCCCTGATTGCATTAGAGTCAAGCAACGCCCAACACGCCGTAACAACGCATTTGTTTGGTGGGCCCCAAATAAGTAGAATAATAGTGGGCTAAAAATAGTTACGGACAGTGGCTGCTTGGTGTAGTTTTGATACCACAGTAATGGTCGATTCGCTAGCATGGCGCTGACAAAGCAACAACAAAGAACCATGCGCTAGTATGCTATATCCTAAACCTTATTTATTTAAAGAAAGCAGGAACTGCTAAAACATCAAGTGGCTTTTCACCAACGTATACAATAGTTGTATATTGTCACTGCTTACCATAATATCAAATTTGGAATTACGTATGCAGAGTGAGCCTTCCAAGACAGATTTAATTTCTATTTAGCACTGTACTCCCAGAGCCAGTATCTTGCTAGAAATGCTGGCTGCAAGGTACTACAAAGTCATAAAAATGCATGAATGTAGGACAATTCATACAGCATAGAGAACAGCACATTATCAGCTGAAGTGAACGCAATGTTTTCTTGTAAACAATCTAATACTCTAAGAGTGTGAAAGAGAAAACCGTTCATGAAGAGAACTACTTGGCTCATGAACTCGTTAGCATTGTGCAGGTCGTTTATTCGTGAAGATGCATAGCAAGACAGTAGTATATGGTAACATGATTAACACCACTTATCAACGAAAAATATAAAAGCATTTCAAGTTTCGGCCATTTCTGCGCGTCTTACCCCGCTCAAGCCACACTGCCATATTGTGAATAGTTACTGAAAATTTCCTTGAACGCTGAAATTGAACATTTATTATTTATCAATGTGCTTGCTCAATCATGGAAACCCACAGCTGTACGAATATTATTATATACAGAGCGGACCTTATGTGGCACAGAACCATTCCCTTTAGACTTCACCACATTGCAGCAGTTTGTGCAGCAATTTTTGTTGAAGCTATATACGTGTTTAAATCTGCACACAAAGTAAAGGCAATAACATTATTACTCTGTTCATGTATATTTCCAAGCACTAATTTAGCTATGTGCGATAACTACATCCGTAAGCTGACACAGTCTCGGGTAACACGTGCATTCAAAGTAAAATATTGTAGGCGGCAATGACACGTTTCTCTTGTTCTCTTGTGGTCAACGTTGGCTTCTTTTCTTATTTCACAGAAGGACAATCTCATTAGGCACCTTTGTGTGAGGCGATTTTTAAATTACGTTAAGAACCTACAGAGGATTGATAAAAAGTGATGACGGCAAATGTTTCTCGGGTGAGCTTTCACAAGCAACCATCCAGTGTGTGATCGTGTTGCTGTAATTTCCTTCAGAGATCATTATCCAAGAAGAAGCATTACTACTTTATTACAGAAACAATGAAGGCTGTTGAGCGGAAATCGCCGGCAAGCTATTCTCGAAAATTTAGGAATACATTGCAGGCCCCAGAAATGTATATTTTCACGGTGCTAGATCTGGGTGTGAACGGCATAAGAGAGAACATAATAGTTTATTCCCTCTGTTGGAAACATAACGTGTTAGGAAATAAAATAAAGCCAAATCCTACAGACGATGTTAATAATGATGTATATCACTATACAACTGAATACAGCGGTATTGTATTGTGCTAGCATATGTGCTCTGAAATTACAGTACGCAAACGATGAAGAAGGTGGCAGACTATGATTGTTTACGCGCTAGGCACCGACGACTGCCGGAGGAGGGGAGGATGGAAGGCTCGAGCCTCCCCCCCCTCCCCTAGATTAGCGATGGGGTCAGGGGGCAACCTGTCTTCTTTCGAACCGCTTCGGAGAAATCGACTAGTTGCCTAAAAAGTTTAAAGAACAGCACAGCATTAAATTGCCGCGTCTACATAAATTTTTCTCGCAACAACCAAGGAGAAGGATGACAATGCCAAGAGTTTTAAATTCAGTTGACCATCACGAATTCCGACTGGCAACGACAGCTCTTCGAATACCTACTGTTCCAAGTCTATGTGCGGAATCAAAGGAAATGCTACTTGATAATTGCAGGTGTGTCTTTTATGCACATTCTCTTCTAAAGCTTCCGACCCTTCCCGAACACCCAAATGAAGTCTTTACTCAAAGCATCAACTATAGACTTCACAAATAATCCAGGCAGATAATACACCTCATCGTTGCGAATATAACAAAAATCGTTTACAGCTAATTGAATGGAACTCCGACTTCCGTAATAAACTCCACAAAATTAAACTCATCTTGAGCGAATGGCCGAGCGCCAGACACTGGGAACGGTTCTACGAGGTGAGAGCGAGAATTTAGGTGCATAACTACAGGTTCACTGGCCTTCCACCATCACGGAGTTGATCGGCACTCTATTTTTTTTCTCTTATAACCACAACATGCCTCTGACACTCCATTGTTTGGTGGTCTTACCTTCGTTGTATTGTATTCCAGGAAACCGTGAAAAACCACGGACAGATATCTCATCAAGAAGAACAGACCTCCCAAACAGGATGACTAAAGAACACGCACTTCAACTGGCATGGGACCTTCGGCGTCCTCTTCTGAACCTACCGAGGTTTGCCTTAGCGGCACAGACTTGACATCTGCCATTGTAACCACTGCCTCTGCGCGCATACGAATTGTCAGTGAGGGTCCAGTCCTTAACGTTAAAGCGCAACAGGGACGACATTACCAACCAGCTTGGAAATATGCGTGCATGCGGCTTCTGCATGACGCCTCAGTGGACAAGCTATTTGGTGACACCTGTCGCGCTGTTTGTGTGATGGACATTTTTCTTTCAAATAACCCAAGTTCCAGGCATAAGGACTATTACTTGAAGTTTGTGCAAGATAGGTTTTCTGACTGGAAGAAATCACTTATAAGACTTAGTCATAAGGCCTCGAATCTGCACCATGCGGCCATGAGCGGCACCGCAGCTGTGAAAAAGGGGGTGAATGTAATAAGTGCTTATGTAACTAGGAAGCAAAACGAAATGAAAGACGCAAGGAAAGCGCTGCCAGCTGCATCTTCACGGTAGTACTTATCATTCCAGGGATTTGCAGTACGTGGTCGTGATGATGCACAAAATAATCTAAGAGAGCTTCTGCAACTTCGTGCCAATGACAATCCAAAACTGTAATAATATGTTTCTGAAATCAAGTGCAGGTGGCTCTCCCACAAAATTTTAAACCAAATGTTGGAAATCTGGGCTCATGATGTTCTCCGTTCACTCACGAATGAGATTCGTGTAGCGGAATGCTATGCCATGATCATGGACGAGACTGCGGACTTGTCTGCCAAGGACAAATCTCCTTTCGTATTGTCCAAAAGCACTTCGAAACACATGAGCTGTTCAGTGGATATTATAACGCTGCGGGCACCAGAACGACCAGTCTTATTACCCTTTTAAAGTACGTACTTTGCATTTTTAATCTTAGCACTGACAATTGCCGTGGGCAATGCTATGATGGCACTGCATATATGAGAGGGCAGCATGGTGGGCTGCAAGCCCTCGTACAACAGGAGGAGCCGCGAGCACTGCACATAGTACACTGTCTTGCGCACATACTTAACCTGGTGCTGCAGGACATGAGTCAGAAGGTGGAAATGTGTTGCAATTTCTTGGGCATATCAGAAATTGTAAACGTTGTTACGTGCTCCCCAAGGGACCTAGATATGGTCCAGTCATTTCAGAAAGAAGATGAGAGCGTAAATTTGCGGAAGTTTTGTCCCACGAAGTGGACGCTAAGGGCCATTGCTCTGCATTCGATTGTTTAGAACTATAGCCACCTGCTCTCGTTTGTTCATGGCCTATCGCATCAGAAGAGCGGAACGGTGCCAGAGCCGAAGCCAATGAATTTTTGAAAGTGCTGTCGAAATTAAACGCACACTTTATCCTCAACCTCCTGGCACTCGTGGTTTCGCGATGCAGAGATCAACTCTGCGTAGAAACACATTATTGATTGAGAGGCAGCCTTTGTATGAAAGTACAGTATGTTTACCACAGCATAATGCGCCAACTTTATTCAAGCTTTCACAGTCCTTGACTTTAATTCATCCCCTCCTATAAAATGCGCATTTTTATGTATATTTCTATATTCGCAAGCATGACGTGTAGTCTCTGCTGGTATTATTTGTAAAGGTAAATTCACTTTTGATGTTTCGAGTAAAGAGTTGATTTGGTTGTTCGGGAAGGCTTCGAAGTCTTAAAAGAGAATGTGTATGAAAGAAACACCTAGTCTTATCAGGTGGCCTTTTATTTCATCCCGCAGAGAGAATTGGAATAGGAGAGGTTCGGATAGCTGCCGCTGCAAATCGGAATCCCTGATGGTGACCTGAGTTGAAAGCTCATGGTGTTGTCATCCTTCACCTTTGTTGGCGCGAGGCAAATATTTGTAGCAACGGCAATTTTAGGGTGCACTGTTCTTTCAACATTTAGCCAACTGTGGTGATTCAGCCGATTTGTCCAAAACCGTACTAAGGGAGACATGATGCCCCCTGACCCCATCACAAATCTCCGGGAGCGAGGGGGAGAGGTTCAAGCCTTCTAGCCCCCTCCGCGTAGTCGATACCAAGGACGCAAACACGTATATTCTGTCAGCTTCTGCATCATTTGTGTTCCACAATTTCAGAGCAAATATGTTAGTGCAAAACAGTATCGCTGTATTCAATTGTCCAGTGATATACAACATTATTACATCGTACCCATGATGCGCCTTTAATTTCTAACATGTTAGCTTTTCAATAATCTCTCATAAGCCTCTCACACCTCGACCTACCGCTATGAAAGTGGGCATTTCTGCAGTCTGCCATATGTTCTTAAATTTAGGAGAATACCATGCAGGCGCTTTCTGCTCAACATCCTCCACACGTTTCGTAATAAAGTAATCATGCGTGTCATTGGATAATGATCTCTCAATGAAAGCATCACAGCCGGGATCATATGCTTGATGGTTGCTTGTGAAAGCTCTCCCGAGAAACATTTGCAGTCGTCAATTTTATTCATCTTCTGCGAGTTCTCTAGATAACTTACAGATGGTCTCACACAAGTGCTTCTAATGAGATTGTCCTTCTGTGAAATAAGATATCGTCAACAGTGACGACAAGAGAATTGTGCGATTGCCGTCTACATTAGTTTACTTGGCATGCACGTGTTACCTACGAGACTGCTTCAGCTTCCGGGCGTAGCTAGCGCACATAGCTGAATTAGTGCTTGGAAAAATACATGAATACAGTAATAATGTAACTGCCATTACTTTCTCAGCAGCGTTAAACACGTACCTTTAACAAAAATAGTCAAAGCGACAGCTTTTTACAAAAGACGTCGCAAACGAGCTTAAACAATTCAGCTGCGCCCATGTGCGCTGACAGCTAAAATTAACGTCGCCTACGTTGCCTATAAAAGGGCAGTTAGGAAAGCGTGAATATCCGGAGTACCACAAGTTTAACTGCCCTTTTCTAAGCTCCTTGGTGACACGACAACACACACTTGCTCAAGCCTAAAATGCGTGGAGCTTAAAAAATTCAGCTACGACCGCGCGAGATGGCTGTGCACACACATTAACGTCGCCTATACGTCAATAAGAAAGCGTTTATGTAAGCGTAAACATCGGAGTACCACAACTTTAACTGCCCTTTTCCAAGCTGCTTGGTGACGCGACAACAAACACACTCGTGCTCAAGCATAAAATACGCGTAACTGCAACGTTTAGAATGTAAGCTGGCACTTACCAGAAATGAAATGAACGCCGCGCACTGTGCAGTTTGGATAATTTTTGTCAGATAAGACCCTGGCCTCCATGTAAAATATGAGAACCATGTCGTAGATATCGGCCAAACTTTTTGTTTCGTTCTATTGTGCGCTATGGGGTAACCACTAAGCGAAACGCTCTACTTACAAAAAAATATGCGGATCCCACGCACTGTCGGCATCGAAGTAAGCGAAGCTTTCTGTGCTGTTTGCTTTGATTGACGATAATTAGCGGTGATGTTGACTGCGATGTTTAATTTCGTCAGTGTTTAGTGCGAGACGAGAATGGTGAGTTGATGCTAGTACTTTGCGTGCACCACTGCTGTTTGTCTCCGTATACAGTATACATTACACACAGAGAGACGTGTCTGCTTGAGGTATAGTTGTGCGCGGCTGCTCATAACCTCCGAGAAGGTTAGTATGCGATTGCTTCACACGGCAGATTTTATCGTTGCGGAAGTGTGAAACATTGCTTGAATTATGGGACTGCACCTGCCAAAACCACAATCGAATTATGAGGCACGCCGTAGTCGCATACTGCATAATACTTTTGACCCCTTGAAGTTATTTAATGAGCACCTAAACTCGAGTACACGAGCGTTTTCTTTTTTATTTCGCCCCCGTGTAACTGAGGTTGCCGCAATCGGGATCGAACCCGCGACCTCTAGCAATAGCATAGCCGCAAAGCTAACACGGCGGGCACAGAAGTGATGAACTGAATTGCGTTGCCTAAACTCTCCGATGCTGCGATGTCGCTGAGACGCTATGGTGCTTTAATGCAGCTTTGAGTCTGCACGCCGTGCGTCAGTTGCCCGCTTGAGAAATTTACATGGTGTTTATTTTTGAGAAATAGCATAAATGTAACATACTGTACCTTGAACTTAAATTCATCCAGTTGGTCCGCAACTGCTGTCGTGTCTAGGTGGTAGCTAGGGTTTCTCGGGGGCGCGCGCATGGAAGCACCCAAACAGTAGCGTTTCCTCGCCTTCTCACGTCGCCTTTTCCCTCTCCCGCCCTCCCCTAATGTGTGCTGTGGAACTTTCGAGTGAAAAGTGCCAAGGCACTCGTTTTACTCGATTTGTGGGTGCGTCGGTTCTATCTACTCTATGCCTCCTCTCCCTCTTCCTATCTACCATTCTATTCATCTCCCCTCTGGACTTACACGTTAGTAGAAAGGCAAGCGCTACAGTTTCTGCAATGCTCTTGCGGGGATCACGCATAAATATAGCTGTGAAGAGGGTATTCTTGCGACGATCAGGGAACTCCAGAAGGCGCTGAGCATATTCTACGTCGTGAAAAGCTCCAAGCGAGTTTCTCGCATTGCCTTTCCTCTCGGAGACGCTCCTACCGTGTTTATATATGCAGGCTCTGAGGCACCTCCAGGTATGGCGTCCAATACAGCGACAGTATCTGCAGCAGCAGTGGAAAAGTCGAAGCATGAAGGAAAGAAATGTTCACTTTCAAACCGCTTCACCACTTCCTCCGCCGCACCGGCAGTGGTGGCGTAGTGGCTGAGGCGTTGTGCTACTAATCCCAAGTGCGCAGGATCTAATCCCGGCCGTGGCAGCCGCATTTCAATGGGGGTGAAATGCAAAAAAAAAAAAAGCCAAGTGTACCATACATTGCGTACACGTTAAAGAACCCCACGTGGCCAAAATAAATCCGGAGTCCCTTACTATGGCGTGTGCCTCATGACGAAATCGTGGTTTTTGCATGTAGAACCCCAGACATGAATTTTGCTTTCTTCGCCATCTTGACCATATTTAGAGGGACACAAAAGCCAAATATTAAGTGAAGCTAAAGTGAAGCTAAAGTGATTATCGCGAACAGATCCTTAATAATTGAGAAATTAAGGTAAATGCAGGACATGATTAGAGGCCCTCCCGGAACATTCAAGTACTTGCCCAATGACGAAAGCACTCCTCAGTTAAATTCGGTCACTGGTACTCAATCACTCGTTGCAAAAACATCCTTGTATTGTATTCCGAGATTAAATAAAATGCTGCTTCTTCAGTTTTATTTCATTTTTAGAAAAATGAACTCATTGAAATTTTCTTTGACGCGGGTGGTCAAAATGTTTCGTTCTCACTCGACTCTGCACTGTCCACGCTTTCGCGTTTCATTAGTTTCGTTAGCGCGTGGTACTGCGCAGGTTTTGCTGGCTCAGTGAAACTCGCACAAACTCCAAGTAGCATAGAATTCAACTTCCATATGATTTTTGCGGGATGCTCGAAAGGTCTACACCACTTGACCGAAACGCAGCTGCAGCGGCGAACACACCGCTCTGTCTTGGCTCGGTGCCACCTTCTGTCCGGCGCCGCTTTACTCACCGACGGCAGCAAACGGCGGTGATGACGTATGCAGCGTCACCACTCCCCTGGTTGGGGGGCAGGAGATTCGAATTTTGAAAAAGGCCATTCGGACCCTTCAGATGCAATTTTATCCTAAACTAACTCTTTTCTTGGCACGAAACAAGCATTTTCAGGTTTCTGGAATGGTATTTAAACAGTCCACGTCGAGTTACTATTTGGCTGTATGTCCATTTAACATGGAGGCTATGCAGTTTCCTAACACACAATTAGGGTACTGGCCACTTACACTGGACGCCGATGGGAGTGCAGGATGCGTCCAATCACAATCATCGGTTCTTGGTCACTGCTTGTAGGCTTGTTTAATTGCCCTCTTCTGAAACTGCATGTGTGTGTGTATATTTATTTATTTATATATATATATATATATATATATATATATATATATATATATATATATATATATATATATATATATATATATATATATATATATACTGACAGTGCACTTGCCTATGTTTTCGCACAGCGCGGGACGCGCCTGCATGTATCGGAAGTTTCTGGAATGTCGATGCTTCTATCCACTGTCTGTTGTCGCCGAACCTTGCGTTATCTGATTTCATCAGGTGACGCGAATGGTGTAGAGCTTTGTGGAAGACACGCGGGTCCCAGCGATTAGTCTGGAACATTCAACGACTGCTGTATAAAAGCTGACGCGCTTGACCCGCTGATCAGATTTTGACGATCGCCGACGGTGTTCGCCGTTGTCGCCGTTCTTTAAGTGTAGCCTGTTTTTGTGGGCACAGGTTCGCCCAAGAAAAGTTAGTTTCGTCTTTCACAGTTGTGCTGCTGTGTTCTTCATACGTCACTACACGTGTCAATGTGTATATATATATATATATATATATATATATATATATATATATATATATATATATATATATATATATATATATAGAGAGAGAGAGAGAGAGAGAGAGAGAGAGAGAGAGAGAGGTGCTGTATTCACTGACGACACGCCCAGGCTGTGGCACACGGGCTGATGGAAAGGGCGCGAGCTGTTTCCGCTCTTTCGGTGCGCCACGATTTTGGCCTCTTTGCGAAGCTCGTCAGTCCGCGGAGAAGCAGCTGACCTGTAGTGCAGTAGCAGTGAGTCGCAGCAAGCGTGGTAATTTGCGCGGTTTATGGATGCAGCAATAGGTCGTGGCGAAAAAACAGCGAGAACACAAACGAGGTTAGGTTCTATGGGGTGCCTTCAGTCACCTACAACCAACGCAGCAGGACGCAAGAATTGTCGGAAAGGCGTCGTGCCGAGTGGTTCCGCCGCATTCGCGCTGACGTCGACAAAAATTCTCCAAACTGCACAGTGCGCGGCGTTCATTTCATTTCTGGTAAGTGCCAGCTTACATTCTAAACGTTGCAGTTACGCGTATTTTATGCTTGAGCACGAGTGTGTTTGTTGTCGCGTCACCAAGCAGCTTGGAAAAGGGCAGTTAAAGTTGTCGTACTCCGATGTTTACGCTTACATAAACGCTTTTTTATTGACGTATAGGCGACGTTAATGTGTGTGCACAGCCATCTCGCGCGGTCGTAGCTGAATTTTTTAAGCTCCACGCATTTTAGGCTTGAGCAAGTGTGTGTTGTCGTGTCACCAAGGAGCTTAGAAAAGGGCAGTTAAACTTGTGGTACTCCGGATATTCACGCTTTCCTAACTGCCCTTTTATAGGCAACGTAGGCGACGTTAATTTTAGCTGTCAGCGCACATGGGCGCAGCTGAATTGTTTAAGCTCGTTTGCGACGTCTTTTGTAAAAAGCTGTCGCTTTGACTATTTTTGTTAAAGGTACGTGTTTAAAGCTGCTGAGAAAGTAATGGCAGTTACATTATTACTGTATTCATGTACTTTTCCAAGCACTAATTTAGCTATGTGCGCTAGCTACGCCCGGAAGCTGAAGCAGTCTCGTAGGTAACACGTGCATGCCAAGTAAACTAATGTAGACGGCAATCGCACAATTCTCTTGTCGTCAATGTTGACGTTATCTTATTTCACAGAAGGACAATCTCATTAGAAGCACTTGTGTGAGACGATTTGTAAATTATCTAGAGAACTCGCAGAAGATGAATAAAATTGACGACTGCAAATGTTTCTCGGGAGAGCTTTCACAAGCAACCATCAAGCATATGATCCCGGCTGTGATGTTTTCATTGAGAGATCATTATCCAATGACACGCATCATTACTTTATTACGAAACGTATGGAGGATGTTGAGCAGAAAGCGCCTGCATGGTATTCTCCTAAATTTAAGAACATATGGCAGACTGCAGAAATGCACACGTTCATAGTGGTAGGTCGAGGTGTGAGAGGCTTATGAGAGATTATTGAAAAGCTAACATGTTAGAAATTAAAGGCGCATCATGGGTACGATGTAATAATGTTGTATATCACTGGACAATTGAATACAGCGATACTGTTTTGCACTAACATATTTGCTCTGAAATTATGGAACACAAATGATGCAGAAGCTGACAGAATATACGTGTTTGCGTCCTTGGTATCGACTACGCGGAGGGGGCTAGAAGGCTTGAACCTCTCCCCCTCGCTCCCGGAGATTTGTGATGGGGTCAGGGGGCATCATGTCTCCCTTAGTACGGTTTTGGACAAATCGACTGAATCACCACAGTTGGCTAAATGTTGAAAGAACAGTGCACCCTAAAATTGCCGTTGCTACAAATATTTGCCTCGCGCCAACAAAGGTGAAGGATGACAACACCATGAGCTTTCAACTCAGGTCACCATCAGGGATTCCGATTTGCAGCGGCAGCTATCCGAACCTCTCCTATTCCAATTCTCTCTGCGGGATGAAATAAAAGGCCACCTGATAAGACTAGGTGTTTCTTCCATACACATTCTCTTTTAAGACTTCGAAGCCTTCCCGAACAACCAAATCAACTCTTTACTCGAAACATCAAAAGTGAATTTACCTTTACAAATAATACCAGCAGAGACTACACGTCATGCTTGCGAATATAGAAATATACATAAAAATGCGCATTTTATAGGAAGGGATGAATTAAAGTCAAGGACTGTGACAGCTTGAATAAAGCTGGCGCATTATGCTGCGATAAACATACTGTACTTTCATACAAAGGCTGCCGCTCAATCCATAATGTGTTTCTACGCAGAGTTGATCTCTGCATCGCGAAACCACGAGTGCCAGGAGGTTGAGGATAAAGTGTGCGTTTAATTTCGACAGCGCTTTCAAAAATTCATTGGCTTCGGCTCTGGCACCGTTCCGCTCTTCTGATGCGATAGGCCATGAACAAACGAGAGCAGGTGGCTATAGTTCTAAACAATCGACTGCAGAGCAATGGCCCTTAGCGTCCACTTCGTGGGACAAAACTTCCGCAAATTTACGCTCTCATCTTCTTTCTGAAATGACTGGAGCACATCTAGGTCCCTTGGGGAGCACGTAACGACGTTTACAATTTCTGATATGCCCAAGAAATTGCAACACATTTCCACCTTCTGACTCATGTCCTGCAGCACCAGGTTAAGTATGTGCGCAAGACAGTGTACTATGTGCAGTGCTCGCGGCTCCTCCTGTTGTACGAGGGCTTGCAGCCCACCATGCTGCCCTCTCATATGTGCAGTGCCATCATAGCATTGCCCACGGCAATTGTCAGTGCTAAGATTAAAACTGCAAAGTACGTACTTTAAAAGGGCAATAAGACTGGTCGTTCTGGTGCCCGCAGCGTTATAATATCCACTGAACAGCTCATGTGTTTCGAAATACTTTAAATCCATGATGTGACAATGACGTATCAGCACAGAAATTTCGGGGAGATGCTCATACAATTTAACGTTAAGCTTTATTTTCTCTAATAATCAACCTACTAACAAGAAATTACCAGTAGTATATATTTAAAACGATGCATATTTAGTTTCACCCTTTCAGCCCTGGCATTTTGTTAACATGCAGATTTTTTTCATTGTTTTGTCTGGATTTACTACCGCCTAAGAAACACCAAAATATTTATTATATTCGGAGTACTCCATCAGTATAAGATATGGCGTCATGTCCTATATATAGGACACCAGGGCTTAGTAGTTGTAAAGAGCAATATAATGTATTTCAAAGTTCCATATTCTTCTCAGACGCATCAACACTTAAATTTTAAAAAAACTTGCATGATGGAAATTTGACAGTGGTTGTTTGGGGGAAATGCCTTAAAAAACATTCTTTGTGTTCGTTATACAAGCTCATCATTGCACTTGAATGGCCTCCATCTACTTGATAGTCACTTAGCCGGACGTACTTTCGTTATAGGTGGCGAATTCTCCGGGTACTATGCAGCAAAACTGCTCCCCAAGCCAGCAAAAGCAAACTCTATATCCTTTTCTTCATCCTCATCGTATTCTACATCCAACACGCACACATCCTTCATCATTGCACTTGAATGGCATCGATCTACTTGATAGTCGCTTTGTCGGATGTATTTTCGTCATAGAGGGCTAAGTCTTCCCCCACTGAGCAGCACTTACTACTCCGCAAGTCTGCAAATACAAACTGTGTATCCTTATTTTCATTGCCTTCTACCTCCAACACACACATTACCCATGGCGCAGCAAACATATTTGGGTACTTGGTACACAGACGTTTCCTTATAGGAGTCCCCTTGCCATTGAATACAGCGGTTATCGCATCTAGAATGAGAAAAGAAGAAATCGAAAGATGTCACAAGCAACAGCACCCTCACTCTATATTCAACTCATGCATAAGCCTTGACAACCACTGATCCCTGGTGTCCTATATTTAGGACACACAGACCATGGCGTGCTGTGCGCTATACGCAAAAGAGAAGCGAAAATTCCCGATATAAGTACACCTCGAAACACATCAGAAACCACAAAAAATTACGAGCACCACCGAGACAGAACGTATTGAGTAAAATATTACCAAAGGACGTGGATTCCGCTGCAGTCGTCTTTCTTGCCTTCCGCCATTTTCTTTTCACCACTAGGGCTCTCTTAGGTAGACAAGGACGAAGAAAGTATCGCCTGTGCTGGCGGAGATGTATGGAAAATAGCTCAAATTATTTTTTGAGCTTGCCAACTGTTTGCGTCACCGTATAGAACAATTTCTTTTATGTCCTTTTTATAGGACACCAGGGTCTAAAGGGGTAAATTGATTTAGGGTGTAATTAGTGTCCCCTTAATACAAAACAATGAATGCGCTTGGCTGAATAATAGGATAACATGCGTTACTGGTTCTCCTTAAGCTAGGATTGCCAGTATAGCGGAGGGAATGTACTGTCTGATCCAGAGAGGAGCCCTACCACCTCCCCCCCCCCCCCCAGCCTCCCAATTTCCAATTAATTTATGAGCAGCGATCCGGTTTCTGCATCTTAAAGAGACACAATACCAAGGAGATTCATGCCACGCTTGCCACAATATGTAGTGACCGGTACTGCACACCAGCTCGGTATGAATGTTTTTAGTATTTGGCTCTTTAAATGCAGAAAGCTCGCATCACTGCTCGTTCTTCAGCCAACTTTCTCAATAGGTGCTACTGTTTTCGGTTTGACGCCCTTAGCAGTGCACTGCTGTATGACATAGGACATAATACATTTATTCTGCTAGAACTACAAAGACGTGCGCTCATATTGACCCTTAAAGTGTACGCTAAGTTACTGAACGCCCCTCATATATCAGGAATATACTCTGAAAAGGCACATTCTACCCTTAAATTGTTCACAAATGACACTGAAATTTACTCCCAGTTCCGGCACAGTTGCAAAGTCTCTGAGCTGAGTGCTTCAAGCCATCATGTCTGATGTTAAAGGCACTGTGCACCAATTGATCACTCGAGGAAATGCCTGCGGTTGCATCAGCAATGTTCTTCTGGTCCCTGCAATGCACTTTCACGGCATCACTGCATTTGATCACGATGACGCTGGAGAATGAATGGCCAAAGAATTCACCTTTCGCGTTGTGGCTGAGGTGCCTGCCAGCTCATTTTGAATATGAAAACAGAGGTTTGTATTAAAATATGAAGTCACAATGCGCCAAAAGCAACAATAAGCTGACATAAATGGACGAATGTAAATGGCTGATTGAAAGCATTAAAGTGCCGCTGCTCTTTCCACTGGCAGTGTGAGGTGGGCAAATAACTTACTTCTAATTGCTGTCCTTACTTTAAATATTATTTCTCCTCATCTACTTAAATGTTGTGGCCACATCTTAAAGGCAGCTCCATCATATAAAACCACAGTGCTGCATTTTTTACGCTCACTCTACCTGCTGCTACTGAAGTTTTACTTACCCTCAATAAACTATTTCTAGAACTGCTCCACCGACAAAGCACTGTTCCAAGCTGGTGGCAAAGCGTCATTTAGTTCACAAGGACGCGCTTCCCTTTCACTCTGTTCTCTTTATAGTGTGCGAATTCAAAACAGCTTTTTGACATAAGTATTTACTTCTATGGTCGCAAAAAAAAACTTTTATAATTTTTGACGTTCATGTTGTCGATCACGCATACACGCCGTCTGGAAGCACAATGGGACGAAACGGCAGATATGCCCGGGCATCCCGTTCGTTACTGCTTTTAGCACTTTGTTAAATCAATCAGTTAATGAAATGTCAAACGCTGAAATTTCACGCGATTACATTATTTTGCATGTTCCATCCCACTAAAGTATAACCTAGAGTGCCATGGAATCTGCCTTTTCCGTGAATGCAAAGAGCGCCTACGCGAAGCCGTTTGAGCGAAGTGCTCTCCAGAACGGAGACCACAGAAAACAGGAAGTTGAACGCGCGCGAACTGGTCGAAAACAAAACACACGCGGTTTGCAAGGCGCATAACTCGATGATTTGCACCATTCGGCGGCACCACCCCGATTTTATCTCACCTACCATATAGAAACGCATGTACACCCTTGAAATTCTTCATTATTATCGCGCCATGGCCTGCTATATGTTTTCTGATCACGCGAGCGTCAACCGCACGGCGTGTCAGCGGCCTTGCAGCAACGCGGTCTGAAACTAACAGCGCAGCAGAATACATTTTCGCCGATCCCACCGCCCCTCGCTGCAACAAGCCCGCTCACACGCCATGTATAAGACGGCGCAACACGAACGAAATATTTTTCATTCCTGTAAAGTTTGCATAATTTCACGTAGCACTGTTCTTGCGTCCATTATTAAGGCTCACTCAATCGGTACTCGAATACCGCACCAAAAATCGTGGCATACAATACGCCCTGTTTTAGCTGGCACCACATTGCTGCTTTACGCCGGCAGAAGCGCACTGTGGAGTTAAACCAGGACAAAACTTCATGTTCAATACCACAAATCTACTGCGGTACAACCGATTCTCGCAACGGAGTGGTAGCACGAGGAACGAAAACGAGCAAATAGGCGCGCGGAAGACATGCACAGGAGCTGTGCGCACTTTCGCGCTTTTGTTCACCGCGTCGCAATGGACGAACAAGGGGAATTCCGAACACTCACTCACCTTTGATGTGGCTGAGTCAGAAGCGGTCATGGTGATCTCCGAGGAAACAAGAAGCTCATAAAAGCGAGCAACACGCAGGAATATTCCAAAGTTGCAGAAAAGTACGCAAAGAGAGCCGGAAACGCAGGATGCTGTCAAGCAAACAGCGCGCAAGGATCCGGGGAATGCGCCAAGGAGTGAACAGCGCAATTGCGCATTCATAAAAGTACAAGCATTCAAATACACGCTTACATTAACATGAATTGTAATATTTATTACCAATTATGTAATATAATGTTACTGTTAATAAATGCTGCGATTTGCAAGTCTATGAAAGTTTTCTGCATGGCTTCTTTGATGAACTACTTTCTTAATCGCAGTAACGAAGTGCAGCGGCTGAAGCTAACCGAGTGCGAGCGAAATGGCGCAAAATTCAAACCTCGCAAACGCCGCGCCATGGGTACGCGCACAGTTTTCATCGTTTGGATTTAAAATAAGAATAATGCGTGCAACAACCATGTGAACTAAACTATTGACCAGAGAAGTAGAGAATTGTCGCTGTTTGTGCTTGTTAGTTCGACATCATGGCAAACTGCAGACGGTCTGCCATCCCGTTCTTTAAACATTCGTGCGTGTGTTTCTGCGCTATAGGATTTGTAACCGAAAAAGTAAAGCAGCGCAAATTGTGTTTGTTGGCCAAGCAGATTCCCATTATCAGTGGTTGTCAAGGCTTATGCATGAGTTGAATATAGAGTGAGGGTGCTGTTGCTTGTGACATCTTTCGATTTCTTCTTTTCTTATTCTAGATGCGATAACCGCTGTATTCAATGGCAAGGGGACTCCTATAGGGAAACGTCTGTGTACCAAGTACCCAAATATGTTTGCTGCGCCATGGGTAATGTGTGTGTTGGAGGTAGAAGGCAATGAAAATAAGGATACACAGTTTGTATTTGCAGACTTGCGGAGTAGTAAGTGCTGCTCAGTGGGGGAAGACTTAGCCCTCTATGACGAAAATACATCCGACAAAGCGACTATCAAGTAGATCGATGCCATTCAAGTGCAATGATGAAGGATGTGTGCGTGTTGGATGTAGAATACGATGAGGATGAAGAAAAGGATGTACAGTTTGCTTTTGCTGGCTTGGGGAGCAGTTTTGCTGCATAGTACCCGGAGAATTCGCCACCTATAACGAAAGTACGTCCGGCTAAGTGACTATCAAGTAGATGGAGGCCATTCAAGTGCAATGATGAGCTTGTATAACGAACACAAAGAATGTTTTTTGAGGCATTTCACCCAAACAGCCACTGTCAAATTTCCATCATGCAAGTTTTTTTAAAATTTAAATGTTTGATACATCTGAGAAGAATATGGAACATTGAAACACATTATATTGCTCTTTACAACCACTAAGCCCTGGTGTCCTATATATAGGACATGACGCCATATCTTATACTGATGGAGTACTCCGAATATAGTAAATATTTTGGTGTTTCTTAGGCGGTAGTAAATCCAGACAAAACAATGAAAAAAATCCGCATGTTAACAAAATGCCAGGGCTGAAAGGGTGAGACTAAATATGCATCGTTTTAAATATATACTACTGGTAATTTCTTGTTAGTAGGTTGATTATTAGAGAAAATAAAGCTTAACGTTAAATTGTAGGAGCATCTCCCCGAAATTTCTGTGCTGATACGTCATTGTCACATCATGGATTTAAAGTATTTGCATAAACTTGGGTCGTTTTGGTTCAGTAAAAGTTCATGACGCTTTTTAATTTCGGTCTTTGGCCTTTTTGAAATACACTGAACAACACCTTTATTTGTAAAACACTTAGCTACACCTGAGCAGGCACCATCAAACTCCATGACTTCATAGCCAGCTGGTGCGGGAACTTCAAGGCAGCAGTGCCACCAATCTTTCCTCTTGAGTTCACTCAGACCCTTGTCACGGTACGAGTTAATATTTTGTATTGTAGGAAAATCACATAGAAATATGTCTGAAATTATTTTTCTCTTTAGTCCTCACCTTGGTGTGGTCGGTAAGCGGCTTTGGCACTGCGCTGCAAAGCACAAGGTAGCAGGATCAAATCACCACATCTTGATGGATGCGAAATGCAAAACTACGTGTGTACCGTGCAAACCCAGGTGGTCAAAATAATCTGAAGTTCCCCACTGTGGCGTGCCTCAAAAATCATGTTGTTATTTTGGCACGTAAGACTCTGGAACTTAATTATTTTAATGTTTCTTTAGTGCTCATTTAACCTGTAGTATTCATTATCTCTGCAATAACTCATGCTCAAAATATTCTTCATAAAGATTTAACAAACATAGCAGATATAAGTGTCTACCTATAATTGTATTTAGTGGTGATATGTGATGAGTATTCTTCTGATGGTGGAACTAACGACACAGATAGAATTGTGATACAGAGTGTGAGGGCGCGATGACGCAAAGCGAAGAAATGACTGTCTCCTTCGAGGTCCCTGGCGTGGACATCGACTGACTGCAAGTTGATGGTGGCAAGGGTTTCGTGCATCTCAAAGGTGTGCTTGTCCACAATCTTCTGAGTCCGCTCGGTGACCTTGTGCAGCCTGTGCTTTGCGAGTGAATTAATTTAATTGATGAGGTGGTGTTTGCAGCACGCTGTCTTTGTTGCTTATGTACAGCTCGTACAGCAGAGTAGAATCTCACCTACACAATCTCTTCTGGACCACAGCAAGCCAGCCTGATGTGTAATGGTAATCTTATTAACATCGACAGTCACGTTCCTCTTCGAGCTCACACTGCTGCTTGCCAACACAAGCAGCAGCAGTTGCCCAATATGGCGTGAAAGAGGTTCATTGACGGGTGGCACATGCGCAGGGTCACGTAGCCAGTGACCGTAGCTGGTCCGACAGTTGATTATGAACCCACTTCCCGCAACAAAAGCAGCCCGATCTGTACCTATTAGGCCATGGACAGCCTATTGACACAAGTTGACGGGAAAATAGAGAGAGGCATCCGAAAGTATGAAGTACCCTAAGAATGCTAATCGCATTAAATAATACTAGATGTTTTGGATACTTTGGTTTACTTATTTTTCTTGTTTGTGCTGGATAAATCCTCGTTTTTCTGAAGCACGTGGCATCCAAAACAGGATAAGAAGCTCGTAAGAAGTCAAGTAAGATTAGCATTCTATATATGACACAGGTACTATTGTGATTTATTTTCAGTAAGGGTGTTGTGTAAATGTGTTTAAAAGGCTTAAAGCTGCCTTGCTAACTTTTACTTAAAGATGCAGGTTCACATATTTCGGAGGAGTGCAGACTGAGAAGGTTATCCTGGCACAGGTTACCATGACCTGCCATATTGGACCAGGAAAGTTTGCAAGGGACTTGCTTGACCATATGTTCACTGAAGAGGAGCTCATGGGCTATTTACTGTTGGGAAATAACACCAAGGGGCAAAAAGAGGCCCTTGATCCAACTGTGATCAACGCTGTCATAGGCAAGCACTGTGCATCCTTTCCCGTTGCGTTTTTGCATTCGCATTCTGTATCTGAATTTAGCAACTTGCCATTAGCAAACAAATGGCTTCAACTAGCCCGTGTCTGCAACTGTGTGCTACAATAGCCTACCATTGGGAATGACTGTTCATATGATCTTAAGTGTCTAATCCCTCCATACTCAAAAGCTTCTAAAATTTAAAAGCTGCCTTCACTGAAAGAAGATTTTGCCGACTCCACCAGACGAAAGAAGGTGCATTTGCGCATTATTACTGCTACTTGATTGTTATTGCAAGGATTAGTCTGTAAAGCACGTTCCAGATCTAGTGACATTGATGACATATTTAAGTAGCCTGAAAGTGTTATTATAATACAGGAATTGTGGAGAACCTATGCTCAAGTGCAGTTACTGCTCAACTCGATGAACAGCACTTCCACCAAATTTCAGCAATAAGAACGGCTCTCCATGTTCTCTAATGCAAAACGAGGGTTGGTCGAATTTTAACTGGCGCAAAAGCTGACTACCTCCTGCTCCCCCTTGCCATCGTTACTCAAGTGGTGGCCAAGTGCAAAATAATGTGATAATGTGTATTTCCGTTTTGAGTACAATGTTATTTTTGTTCTGCAATGTTTTTTTTTCTTTTTTTCAGTAGTAATGAACATGTAGCGCATTTCATATACTTTTGTGCAGGTTTATAAGTAAGTTCTTGTTATTTTTGCTTGGTATGGCTGTCAATAAAACAATTTTAGCAATTTATTCCGTTTCTGAAGTATTTTGCATGTCATTTTTCTTGCCATTGTCAGTGGATTTTCCCTTTCTTAAGTTGCGCGAATTCACCTGCGTACTGCATCACGCTTCAACGCCAACGAAGGGGCACGAATACAACGCTCACAATAAAGAAAAAAAAAGAACGCAGCGCTCACGGAGCTCTCAGCACATGCCGCACGGGCCTCGTGGCCGCGCCAGACGTAGCCGCCGCGGGAGCACGGTTGATCGCGGTTCGTAATGGTTCACTGTACCTAATAAATGTTGCATATATTTCCTTCATTTGGTACATCTCTCTTGTCATTTCATTCTACGTCCACATCCACTGCGGGCAATCTCTAATACCAGTGATAATTGCTTCTACTCGCTTCTTCTACGCCGTCTCGTGCAATTCTCACTGAACAGTACGGTGCGCAACCACGCCTCTCCGTTTCACGGCTCTTTCGCGGTTGTTCTCGCAAATATACGAAACACTCCATTATACTACCACGAAACACCACGTCAGTACTAGGAAGGCTCGCGCATCACTCAGCTAAATCCCAGAGAAGATTCCGCGCGGTTTTTTTTTCTTTGTGTGTGTGTGTGTGCGTGCGTGCGTGCGTGCGTGCGTGTGTGTGTGCGTGCGTGTGTGTGTGCGTGTGTGTGTGTGTGTGTGTGTGTGTGTGTGTGTGTGTGTGTGTGTGTGTGTGTGTGTGTGTATGCGTGTGTGTGTGTGTGTGTGTGTGTGTGTGTGTGTGTGTGTGTGTGTGTGTGTGTGTGTGTGTGTGTGTGTGTGTGCGCGTGTGTGTGCAGACGTTCCGATTGCCAGTTCGCCTCATTTTACTTTCTTCAATGGATCGGTTTTGCATTTTCTCTACTCGTGAGCCATTTTCCGGCCTTATTATTTCGCTTTTCTTTTTTGTCACGAACCGGTTTTTGCAGCACACACTCTAATCAGGAATAATAAATGGCGCGAAATACAGCTGCGCGCGCACTCTTTCGATGCGGTGCTAGCAGAGCCGAGATTTTGAAATATTCTACGCCTATTCCATTGCTTATCGCGTTTCACGCGTGGGCAGAGCGGCGCTTCGGCCGCGCTGTCAAGGGTTTTTTGTTATCAAAGTGGTAAGTCAGCCGTGAGAGATGGATAATAAATGGGCCTAGAAATGAAAAGAAGGGGAAGCTGCGAAGCCTGCTGTTGGTGTTCCTTCCACAACATTATCGAGGTGATGTGCTGTCTCTTCGGGTGCCCGACAGGCAAAGCAGTTGCTTTCAATCAGCTTGAGGGCGCTGCTTTATCATCCGGAGGGGAGTGCAGTTACGTGGTATTTTTAATTTTGCGCAGGGTTTCATTACCAGTCGGAAAAAGATAGTGTGTGTAGTGACTTTTGAAGGAGAGGAAGAGAGAAGTGCAGTGCCGTAACTGTCTCTCAGAGGAGGACACCTCAACAGCACTGCACAGGGAAAGGGGAGTGGGAGAAAAAGATCAGGGAGAGAAGGAAAAGAAGGCGGAAAAATAAATAAGAAGCGTGAAGAAGCAATGCGGGGCTTACAGCCGCGCTCTCAGCTGCGTGTCACAGCAAAAGTCAAGTAGGGCAGGAAGCACTTTCTTGACAATGGAAGGGTGGGCTGCCGGAAAGAGAAGTGCTCCCTCCGAGTCACAGGGCAGTCCCACACTACGGTATGATGCAAATAGCGCAGTGCGCTCAACATCGAAGGCCGGGAAGCGGAGCAGAAGGTGCTCAAGCGTCTCCTCGCCGCAATCCAAGCACGCGGGGCTGCCTCTTCCGTTCAGTCTGTGCATTCTGGCGGCCGTGTTGTAGCAGCCGACGCGCAGCCGAAGGAGAAACGAGCAGTCCCAGCGGGAGAGACCCGCGCGGGGGAGGAGGCGAGGAGGCGTACCTGCAGCAACGCGCGGAGGATGCGCAGCATCGCCGTCTTGGCCACGTCGAAACGGGTGACGGAGCTGGCGAGGGGGAAGCGAGTCGAGAGAGCTTGCTTCGCGAGGGCGTAGGCCGCTTCTTTCCCGGGCAGGCCGATGTGCGCGGGGACCTACTGCAGGAAAAAGATAGTACGCAATTAGTACGTCCCTGAAAGCACCTGAGTTAGATGTCATTTGGGAGTGGTTACAGCTACGGCGCGCTTATTTCGGCAGCACTCGGGGTGTCCTCTTCTCGTCTCGTGCCCCGTCTACGTTTTGCGCTGTTAACACCAGGATGGTAAAACCAACAAGCCCAAGCTGCTATTCTAGGGAATTCTTGCCGCGAAAGCGCCTTTCGCAGCGCGCGTTTTTAAGTGCGCCGCCTTGCGCGCGCTTATTTGCGCAAGTGAGGACGCACGTAATGCGGACGACGATCGTGCCGCAAACGTCAAGCGTATGTACCTTTGGTTCGATCATCGCTACCGGCTCTCCGCCCATCTTAATTGTGCGTGATTTCCACATAGGCGTGTCTCCGCCAGACGGAATGTGGTTCGTGGCGTTTCTCTTTGAAAGATTGGGCATTCAGTGTTACACAAACATCAGTGTTCCCACGACGCGTCATCGGTCAGGTATAGACTTCACATTCGCCAAGAACCTTTCCAGTGCAGCCACAGAGCCACCGGCCGCATATCGTAGCAATGACAAAGTGGTGGTCACCGTGGTGACCGAATAATAAATTCAGAAAAGCAAAGAGAATTAAGTTAAATATCAAAAAAGAATTGTGCATGAAATTTATTAAAACAACGAAAAATCGTGAAAGAACGAAATTCATTGTTGTATGTGTCTTTTATTTAAATTACATATTTATTATTAACACATTTATCGCCATATATAAACCTCAGCTGGTGGTGCACCTTCACAGAGTGGAATGGCTCTGAGTATTTTTCATGAGCATTTCAAAATGTGTTCATTGCTGACAATTTCTAACGTGGTATTTATCAAACCCGTGTTGCTTATCATAATAATCACCACAAAAGGTCAGGTGCAAATATAGATTTCAAAGCACGTCATTTAGATGAGAGACAGTGTCTTCAATATGTTCTGTTAAAGTGCGTCTTATGTGGGTTTATTGCAGGAACGATCTTAGTAGAAAATGTTTAGTCATAGTTTTTAGTCAGACTGACTCAGCGGATTCTCGCTGTTGTATTGTTATTGTTATAACAGACTCTCATTTGTGTCAGAGTCAGCAATCAGTTATGACAGCTGACGAAAATGTCAACCTTGACATTTTCATGCACTGATTCTAAACGTATATAAGCTGCTTGGATGTTATCATTATGAATCTTTGTGAACTGCTCCAGTGGTCAACATCAGTAAGTGTGAGTTTTGTTGGCTTGTATTCTCTAGTATTGACAGGCGTGTCCGCGTGGGGAAGTGGAAGCGAAGAAAAGCTGCCAATAAGAAACAACTTGTTCTACCGCTTTATCGTCCCTACCTTACTGTTAACGAAATATTTTTAGGGAACAATTCAATCAATGTACTACTAATGCTAATTGCTGCAAGTATCCGACTTTGTTAGATATCATGTATTGCCTAGGCTGCACATCATGTTTAGTAATATACTCAATGACTTAGAATATCACTCTTTAGCATCCTGTAGGATGTATCCTGTTGATTTCGAAATTATTTTATTAGTCGCGAAAGATAAAACGGTTTATTTGAGCAGTTATAATACGTTATTACTTGGGTGTTACGCTACGGCAATATTGGACAGTAACAATTCCACTCCTAACTTACACAAACGAATTCGAAAATACGTATGCACATAGCAGCTGTCTCTTTTTGTGAGAAAGAGTTTCTCTGAAACAAACTATAACTAGACTTATGTCGTTTCTGTAGTTAAATCTGCGTACTTAGAAGAATGTAAGCTACAAAAATTTTTTTCGATAAATACGCTAATTACCTCAATTACACTCATAAGATTCTTAATTCCTTACATTAGGTTCTATGTTTTAATCGGGAAATTGAAGCCCAGGCGAATTAAAGTCATGTCTGCGTAGCAGGAATCTCAAGACTAGAGCCACCTTCGACAGAAGTGTCTTCACATTTTGCCAAATAGCAAAATGCCTCGTCATTCAAGTTAAGATCACCTGTACCTGTTAGAGGCAGGCATGCTTTTCAGAAACTGTTAAGTGGAATGCCATGCCATTTCGTAGCGCAGTTTATGGCTGGCTGGGGCCTATATATGATAATCACATTCAAAAGTAAGTTTTCCGTATAACAATAACCACATGGTATAGTGTATGAGCTCCAAATAAACAAGAACTGTTGTGTTTTCAGGTTGAAGTGTTGAACTGCATAATTGTATATAAACATTCCGCACTCGACACTGTAAATAAGATTCGAACAGTGCATACTCATGGATGCCAAATTACTATAACATAATGATAAGAAACCAACAAACACTGACACCGAGGACAGAATAGGGGAAATTACTTGTGCTTAATAAATAAAATAAGGAAATGATAATTTAATGGAAATGAAAGTGGATGAAAAAGCAACTTGCGGCAAGTTGTTTTTTCATCCTCTGCCTACTCTGCCTACTCTCTATCCTCGGCCAACTCTGTATATACCAAAGCTGGTAAAAGAGACCTCACTGAATACATGTGGTTTTATGCTAACTACGCACTCAGAACAGCACTTGATGCGGTATTTTGCTCATTGGACACTTCGCCTTCACTTTTCGCACTTTGTGAAACAACGTAGAAAATTACGAGGAAAAAACTGCTCTAACATCACCCAAACAGTGATGTGTATGCCATAGAGTATGGCAGCCGACTTTCTATAAACATTTGCAGTGGCCACTGACAAGAACGTAATAAAGTAAAATAAATTTTGCCACAATGTCGCAACTTTTCTAACATGTATTGCAATATTGCATTACGAGGTTGCAAGATTCACTAAAAGGTGCGGCTATGCCGAGTTCCTGGAACTGTACATGCAGACAGAAACAGCTTCTTTTTAAATATCTTTCCTAGGGTTCACGGCTTTGCAGCCATTTTAGAGTACCCTGAAGCAGTCGTTCATGCTTGTCTTTCTGCTGCCTTGTTCATGAGGTTGTGTACAACGTTTGATGCCAAAACGTACAAGTCTATACCTTAAAGGTGTACCTTAAAATACTTAATATAGTAAGCGAGTCGAAGATGCTACATACGTCACTGTCATTCGTTAGTTCAATGTATAGTATCTATTTACAAAAAATGTTTAAAACCCTATAAAATCAACTCGATTGTCTCGTTACGCGTAAATTATGTGCCCATGTGGGCATAACTTCTATAACTGTATTACGGGGGATGCTTAGAACTTTCTAAGAATGTGAACGCGAAAGCCTAGTTCGACGTTCTGTTGATCTGCTGCTGAACTTTGCGGCTCGTCTTCCACGTGCTGCAACGGCCTCTTTTCCCCCCAATTCTGCATTTTCAGGAGACCTGCATAACATTAGGACCGCACGTTGCTCTCGTCGGGCCGCTGCCGCTGCTTCATCCATAGCCACTTCCTCGAGACGGCGCTTACGACGAGCTGTATTTGGTGCTGCTCTATCTTCTTCCGCTGTGGCGTAATTTCTCAATCTTCCCTGCCCACGATAGAACCTGGTGCGTCGCCACCCGTAGCGATGTGGAATGACGCTCTCATCCCTCGCGGCGACGTATGCAAGGCGGGCGAGCGTGCGGCGAGCGTGCTGCCGCTTCTCCAGAAGGTTTCACGGGCGCCGCCGTTGACATTTGCCTCCTCCTTCTCAGCGCACCGTTGCCTTTTCCCGCAAACACCTCCCGAGCCACCGTTGACATTTCCCTCCCCCTCGCAACCGCTGCTGTTGCCCTTTCCCTCAACGCCACCGCCGCTGACATTTCCCTCAACTGTCCGATTGCGCCCCGTCGCCCTTTCTGAGAATCCTCCTCCAGCGCTGTTGTATCCCTTTTCCGACGCGCTCCGTTTTTCTGCACCTCGCAACGTGACCTTGAAATATAGACATCTAATACCTGTGTCACACGGGCACATTTGGAATGCCTTCCAGTCGACGGCCTCCGAAACGCCACAACTCTATCGACTCAAAGGAGTTGTCACGCTGCTACACAGCACTTTCGAAAGGCCGCTGAGTGGTTCAGGTGTTTCTCGCAAAATTATGTGGCGCTGTGGATTTTTATTTTCGTTTTCATGTCACGATAAGTTAAACAACATTAAAACTACTTAAAAGCACTATAATTTCTTTCATGTTTGTCAATACATCTAAAAATATTGTTTATACATTGCCATACATATATGTTTAGTTTTTAAGTTTTTGAGTAGCGGAACTGCGGCAACGTTTGCGTCGCTGCACGCCGCTGTTGTGGAGAGTACGTGCAGTTCGCACATATCAAGTGGCAAAAATACTTTAATGAATAATTAATAGCACTCATATATAGTATTTTAGAGCATTTTGGTTTGATCTGTTCTTTCTAACCGTGAGTACGAGCACCCTGTGAACGAGAGGGCATGTTCGCGCTGTTTCCGTTTCCGTTGCTCAAAGGCCATCGAGATTTCGATAGAGTTGTAAGGTGCTCCGTTGACTCGATAGTCTATTGACTCGGTGGCCTTCGAAACCGCCCGTGTAGCAGCTCAAACTTGACCTTTGAGCCAACTGACTATTGGTTGGAAGGCCTTCCAAACGCCCGTGTGACACGGGTATAAGGTTCTTGCCTTAAAATCACAAAGTATGTTTTTACTATTTAAAGTAAGTACAATAATTAACTGTGCGTTGCCATCCTGGTGGGCAACCGGGCCCGGTCATCCGGACAAGCGGCACCGGTCGTGTGGACAGCCTCCTTCTCTATATTGTGAGGAAACAACGCAAGAACACGCACATGAAGACGAATTGTTTATCATCTTCTTTGTCTGCGCTGTTCGCTCACATTACGAAACCAAGCTAACTAGCCCCACTCTCATTCATGACTGCTTTGCTGCATCATTCATCAGGTTGCTGTAACCACTTTCGTGTACACACGGGGACAGGAGTTAGCCTGCTTCTTGCCTGCCTACAGGATTGCCACTTAACGCAAAGGACGTCTCCACTCCAAGCGGTGTTAGATACGGGACCTTTTCCTGAGCCTCCTTCGAGTTCACCAGACCACATCGAATTGCGTCACACCTTACTAAGGAACGCAGAAGCACATCTACCACGTTCCTGAGGCGCAGCACGTTCAAACAAGTTGGCGTCCCCCACCTCGTGCGCCGCATGTGGAGCTATTCACTGCTTGATTCTTCCCGAAAGTGTAGCGGGAGCCTGGCACGGTTCCAGGTAACGTGGGTCCCGAGCAAAGCTGCTTTGTGGCTCTGAAAAGTCGCTCAAGAACAAACCGCCTACCCCCGCTGAGCGCTTGCAAGCCGCGATGCAAGACGGCTGTAATGCACCGAGAAGCCCTGGCAGCAACCCCCCCATCCGCCTTTGTGACGGCAGTTGCAGACCAGGAAGGCAATACCGCAGAGAAGTGCTCCCTCGGACAGGTGGAGACAATTGAGCGACCCTCTGCGCCGGGTGTGACTTACATTCGCACGGGCGCCTACCATTGGCCGAAAATGGCGCCATCTGAGCGGGCTCGCCGATTGGCCGAAAATGACGCCACCTGAGCAGGCTCGCCGATTGGTCGAACGGGACGTGACTTCGAGACACAGAAGGGGTTAAAAGCCAGAAACCGGGAGCAGCAAGAGAGCATAGCTTCATTCATCTCTTTCGAGCTTCTTGCCACGGGCCGCAGCGTCCGAGTTGCTGCCGGCCTGTAATGACTTTATGCCTGTTAATTTCTTTGTAATCTCACTGTAAATAATGTAAATAAACCTCCAGTTTTCATCTCAAAGTCCTCCTCAACCTCGGCCAACTCCCGCACCCAACGGCAAGGTCCAATATCTGGGGGACAGCAATTAGGATTGTCCTCCAGATCCAACAGCGGCCAATTCCTCGCAGATTTCCACATACGATCAGCGCTCCTTAACTTAGAGCCTTATACTGCGCCGCAGCCTGCGCTGGGTTTTAATGGCTCTTGGTAGAAAACAAGCAGTTACTGATGCTGGCTTTCTTGCGTATACAAAAGTGGTCGTGGACGTTCATGCGTGCCACCTTTTCTGACATCACCCCTTTCTGTTAACGGGGTGCTTTCTTCTACCTGATCAATAGGAAGAGGACAACGTTCTCGGAATTTTGCACTTGACAAAATTATAGGTGATTTACCTGTAATTCTAAAACCTAAACCGAGGGAATGCCTGTCAAAAACACCATCAATCATCACATTGTCTCTACCCTGCCCTCTCCCGTCGGCGAGGCTTTGCTATCGCTCGTCATGAATTCATTACAGAGTTATACATAATACGTCCAGCCTCTAGCGACTAGCCCTTACCTATTCATATGGTCCCAAAGAAAGTGTATGGGGGTTATTGTAAAGCTTAGCGCTAAGACCATCCACAGCAGATATCATTTTCTTCTTATTCACGCCTACACCGCCGGCTTTTACCGCTGCACGTTTTTTTTTAAAAATAAACCTTGTGAAACCGCCCATTAGATTCCTCTACCGCCAACTGACAGTCCCTAGACGGCCATTACGAGTACATCCTCCGTCACGGCTGTCAGGAGCGTTAGAGTGGTGTGCTGCTGCTTCTGATGCTAATGAAGATCATTTAATGACATACGCTTTGAAACGGGGCGGTGACAAATAGCCACCTAGCCTGCTTGAGCTAATCAGGTATGCTATACATGTTTTTCATTCTATCATCCTTGCGCCTCAAAGTCTATTAGCGCTACCTACTGGAGGAAGCTTGAACGATATACTTGCGGTGTATTAGCGGGCATGCCTTCATCCCTTGCAGTCCTATATCAATTGCTTTGCGCAGCTCCTCCTCTTTGATGATTCGGCCCGGGGAAAGGGGGAGCCCCGATGGGCGCCAGGCGGCTGAAACGGCTTTTTATAGGCGCAGGACTGGGGCACGATAAGACGCTCTGTTACTGACATACATTCGGCTGCATGGCCGACGTTATGCACCCTGTTCACTCTCTGGAATGTTGTCGCGAGTTCCCAGATAAAAAAAGAAATGTCGCAGTTTCGCCCGAAAGGAGAGGCATCGATTGCGTTAGCAAATCTATACGAAGTAAGGATAGTAGTTTTATCAGCCGCATAAACATTTAAACATTATAAGCATGGTGTCACGCGCGCAAAGGCAACATCAACACATCTGACCTCAAGACCGCGGAAAATCGCTGTCAGTAAGCTGGAGTGAGGAAGCGCGGCAGCAGCAGCGAGCGAATTGACCTTCGTGCTGCCTCTTGCACCAACGTGATCGAAGCCTCGAAAACACAGCGCCCGGCGGACTCTGCCTTCGTCGCAGGTGGCTTTGAGGATAGCGTGGCTCGGGCGGGCGCGCGCGGATACGCAGGAGCCGTTCGATTAGAACGCCCCCCCCCCCCCCCTCCTTCCAGAGCTGTGTGCTCGACGGAAGACGGCGCACTTCCTCTGCGCTTTCCTCCCTTGCTTGTGCGAAGTTGAGCCACCATCGCCGGCTCAACGTCGCACGCTTACACTCGCACATACAGGAAACGGCGCGCGGTGGCGATTTTATCGCCCTTAGACTTTATACGGAACCTCACGGTACCCCGAACGGCGATGGCAAAAATGTGCAGGGAGTGTCTGTATAATTGCTGTCGCAATAAAGAAAGTCGTGTCGCCAAAGGGAAGCATTGGCAAAAAACGTTCTGCGTTTTCATCAAGATCACAAAATATGACTTGGAGCTGCAGACGTTTTTGACGAAAATTATTTTTTTGGCTTTGACAGCTATATTCTGAATAGAGCGCTCAGAAAAGAATTTAGCGTTAACGCGCAAAAGTGCAAGCACCACACTTACAATTCCGCGAATTCATGATAGTGTTCACAGTTAGACACGATGTCAGTTTGTAGACAGGCTGAAATAATGTCAACGTGAGAAGCTTCAATGAAAAGCTAATTTTTTTAACGTCACTTTGAGGCTGCGCAATATGGCGCTGAGCGGCACTGCACAGATTTGGCGTCATAATTTCTGGTGCCACGGGCCGCGCTAATGAGCGGCCACAAGCAATGACGACCTATAGGGATGTGTATCACCGCATTTTCATCGTTGTCTCGAACAATCAAATTTGTCCGTTCGAATGAATGAATGAAACCACGTTTATTCCACATTAAAATGCGCCGAATACGCTGCGGTGGAAAGGGGAGGGGTGATATTGCAAAAGGGAAGGGTAAGGCTGCCTCCGTTTTATTAACGAACGTCCTGGAGGCAGCTAAGTGGGGGCCGCATGACGCTTGTGGCTGTCGCGGAGCCGATCGCCGACAGGTGGTGCCGCCGGGTTCGAGCTGAGCGTTTTCATCGCGGTCGGGTTGCATGAGGTTTGTTAGAAGGTATCGTTTGCTAAAAGAAACGTTAAAAAATAATATTGTTGAAATGGCAAAAAGCTTTCGCACTTTTCACATGTCATTTGTACTATAACCAAAAATAATCCTTTTCTTTTTTATTAGAAGGCATGACAATGACGTTTTCTTTAATATAACAGAACTGTACGCAAGGCGGAGCGGTCAGATTTCCTCAGGTATAGGTGCCTGAACCTAAGCAGCGAACTGAATCAGAAATGGCGGTACCGGCGCTCGAGGTGTTGAACCTGTGGTTTTTGCTCATCATTATAGACAATATTTTACAGATTTTTATAACTCATACTCCTGCTTTCATACAATAGAGTCATGCTTCTTTTCAGAGCTCTACACTGAACCTGACGAAAGCTTGCACTGGGGCTAACAGGTAATACTGTGTTGCTTGCGTGGATGTTGCATCCAGTCATGGGGTGAAACTTATGAGCTATTTGCTGAAATAAGAGGGCACACGTACGTCATTTGTATGAGCACGTCTTATGCTGCCCTCCATGTTTAAAATATATAAGCAAATAAATTCTTTGTAATCCCGCAAAGAACGTATCATTGAGGGAATATTTTTTATTGATCCGAGTGCAATGTGAAGTCACAAATGAAACACATACGGGTTTGTCAGAAAGACATTCCACGGGAAAAATTTGTCCGGGTATGGGATTTCAGCCCATGACCAACTCCTTTCCAGTGTGGTCGCCCTACTATCTGGGCTGACCAGTGGGTTAGGAGATCGCAGTGCGAGTGAGAATTATCCGATAACTAGAAGCACAAGGGGGCAGTGAATATGTTAAATTGGTTCTGCGGAAATCCCGCAAGGGGAAGGAAGCATCATGAATGTGAAAAATCACCTTTGTAGCTTTGTGACCAATTTATTGGTCCCGAAATTTGGCCCTCTCTCAATGTTATGCGCTTATCTATTGATTGTGACAACGTTTACGCTCGCCTAGGATTTCTAGCTGTTGGACCTTTCTCGCGTTCTGTGCATTTGTAGGCGTCTGTTCCTATTTTCATGCATTTGTGAAACACATTGCAACCATAGCCTGTTCACTGACCGTACTGCTCAAAATGTTTTTTTAATGCGTAAGCAATCTAGGGCGACTTTCCTCGGAAATCTGTTCGTCCGTCCGTCCGTCCATCTGATCGCTAACGCCTGACACGATGCGTTGCATGGCACACAAGGAGTCCTACCGGGACATCTACTGCGTGTCCCAGCTAATGGCTGTCAAGCTGTTGAAAGAAAAATTCAATGGTAGCTCCTAGAAGCAGAGCTTAACGCTTCACTATTGCAGCATTCACTGTTGCACTGCTGCACTCTATGTCATGCAGGGCAACAGTGGCGAACACGGAGGGTTTGGGGGAAGAGGTCTGGGCAAAATGCTCATTGTAGCAAAGAATTTCAAGTGTGTATTAGGAGATAGTAAGCCCTGTCCTTTAATTTAAATGCTGCACTTTTTATGAGTCGATGTTCACGTTGTGATTATAAACTGAGTGCAGAAGGAATAAAGCTTTGAAACAATTCTTCAGAAAGGCCACTGGGGCACACCTTTAATACTTCTGTCTTTTCTTTTCAGCCAACAGTGGTGTACCAAGCGGTCATTTACCATGAAAATGGTCCTAACGATACTCCTTTTTGCATGCAAGATTTCATTTGTCCATCCATGTAAGTAATTTTTATGGAAGAAGCGCAGAGACACTGTTAAAAGAGTGTGGCAATTATGTAGTGTTGTAATGCTGATGACTGATAATCTAAATAAACTGAAGCCACGCAAATTCCTGAAGGAGAAATTTCTATAAGCACAATAGGCACAAAACAAGAAAGATGACAGTAGCAAGATGGTGAGTTGAAGAAAGCAATAGTTTACAAAGCAAGTGAACTTTAAGTGGAACTGATTATCTGGCTTTGCAACTTTTCTTTGTCAGTGCAACAGCTCTTTTCCTTGGTAGGGTAAATAATTGCATCTCCGCCTTAAACCCGAGAACCCTACGCAGCTAGCGAATAGTAAGGTGGGAGCTTGGTTAAGGCAAGCGAGCATTGTTTGCAAATGGAAAACTTCAAATGTTATTTTTCTAAAGCGGCCAAAATAGGCAAACCAGCTGCAGAGAACCATAACGAATAATTGCCGATACACCGTTATATGGAGCAAGGGCACTAACGGTGGCCTTGTAACTTATCTTATGTCTGTTTTGTTTGTAGTTTATTCGAAAGGTATTAACAACGTTAAGGGAACACATCATGGAAGGCCACACTTTTAAACCAAACAGATTTCGTTCTTGCGGAATATGAAACACGTGGCATTTCTGAACAAAGATAAGTGAATTATTTGCGTAATCACGACGTTTTTTTTTTGCGAGGAATTCATCATTTATGTATACAATAGAAGGCCGGCAACGCCCCCTTTTTACCCTTTCCGCAGCATGTAGCCAAGGCTACATAAAATTATTCTAAACTGCAGCACCCCATTTTTATATGTATAGTGCGGTTAGCAACGTTCTTGTACAGTAACAAAAAAAAAAAAACTACAGAAAAAAACGTTCTCAGGCCAAATTAAACGTCTGACTGTGCCTTATTTTACTGTACCACTTTGTTGACATGCTGGATTCTTTCGCGTACCATTTCGTGACACAGTGTGATTTGTTTGTGGCTTCGCTTTCCTATCTAATGGCGCAGTGTGAACAACGCCACGAGGAGGTCAGGCGACAACACGATACGCTAGATCGTTTGCCTTCTTTGTGTAGCTGTTCGCCCTACGCTACTCTATACCAAGATTTCATATGAATAAGTGCGAAATTTCTATTATTTTAACGTCCATTCTGGCTCCGAACTTACAGTTTGTAGCTTCATGACATGACCACATAAAAGAAGAATTTCCAAAGCGGAGCTTCTGGGGCAATTTGTACGCTTGGAGCCGTCATCGTTGCAGACACTGGCAGTGCGGCCCGAAATGATGCGCAGCTTCCACAACTTTCCAGCCTTCAGAGCTCTGTAGTCAGTAGCGCTCATGGACGGCGACGTAATGACCGTTACTAACTATGGCTAAGCGCTACGTAACATTTGGCTTGTATGTTCTGTTGTCACGGAAGGTTCTTGAACGTCAAGCCATAAAGAAATGTGACAATGCACTTTGGAGTGACGTCTACTGCGAGCAGCACTGCTGGAAAAATGTATAATGACATTAGTCAGTACACATTATTCAAGCACACTAAAACACGTACAGGTACACCCAGGGCTCGGTGGCTTTGCCGCGAAACTGTCCGCTAAACTGCTGCTGGTCAATATATATGCAGGTGTTCATCATCGCACTGATCGGCTCAGCTCTGCCCGTTACCATTTCAGCTGTCCCGCAGGCAACCTCAAGCTGTCTGGAACCATGCCTTGGCCGTATCCCTGCTGCCTTTTGTCAAGTCACGCTAGCCACTCCAACGCTTCTACGAGCGCCACCTGCGACGAACGCGATCAACCCTGCCACCAGGGAGTTGCTTACATCAGCAACATCCGTTGCCGGGTCAGCTATAAAGGAGTGTACGCTGTTGCGCGAACCTGTGGGCTCGGTGGCTGTGCCACGAAACAGTCCGCTAAACTGCTGCTGTTCAATATGCAGGTGTTCATCATCGCAGTTATCGGCGCAGCTCTGCCCGCTGCCATTTCGGCTGTCCCGCACGCAACCTCAAACTGTCTGGAACCGGGCACTGGCTGTATTTCTGCTGCCCTTTGTCAAGTCACGCTAGTCGCCCCAACGCTTCTACCAGCGCCACTTGCGACGAGCGCGATCAACTCTGCCACCATGGAGGTGCCTACGTCAGCAACATCCGTTACCGGGTCAGCTTTAAAAGAGCAACACCCTCGCGCGCCAAACAGTGAGCTCGGTGGCTGTGCCACGAAACACTCCGCTAAACTTCTGCAGTTCAATACACAGGTTAGTCAATGTTATAGCATCTACGCTAACAAATGAAGCGACTATATTTTGTTACTGCTGCCGAGCCCCCAGTGTCTGTTTGCCATCGCCATGCGTTGTATTCATGTCTCGCGCTCCTTGCATGCTACTGTCGGGCGACATCGACACTCACCCCGATCCTGAATTTAATGCTGTACTAGCTCAACTACAGAAGTGTCCGCTGGGCAATCGCAGTTAATTCACGAAATTAAAGGTCCAAAAAGCGAACTAGTACATAGTTTGCTTAGTAGTAGTAGTAGTAGTAGTAGTAGTAGTACGATATCCAAACTAAACAGAAGCATGCATGCCGTTGAGAGCCACTGTCAACACATAGATCTGCAGCAGCAGGTTGAAATGTTTACGACTTCAGCGGCCGTGACGACACGGGAAATCTCCGATATAGAAGCGCGGATCAATGACGTAGAATGTAGAGCCCACCGCAACAACCTAATCTAATCTTCGGCATCCCCGACTCAAGTGCATCCGAATCCGCCGCTCAGGCAGAGTAAAAAATTATTCGGCTTTGCGCAGATCACATTAACATGACCGTGTATCTTAAGGAGATTGAACATGCGCATCGTCTAGGCCGCCATTCCAATAACCGAAACCACCCTATAATTGTAAAATTCGTGTGTAATAAAACAAAGTAAAAACTTCTGTTTAACCGGCATACGTTGAAAAGGCCTATTTATAGAATCGGCAAAGGCTACTCTTGTACTGTACAAAATGCCCGCAAACATCTTTTGGCTTTTTCGTCGACGAAATCGGTTCCATTTTCATTACGCTACAAAACTCTGTTCGTAGCATTTGCTAAGTACATGTACGACTAAACTATGAAATGGGTAAAAGAAGTCCAGTAGCAATCGCTACATCACCGTCAATCAACACAGCGTTTGATAGCGACAACCCACCCTAACACAACTATTTCAGCAATCTATTCTAGCATACGTAGTTTCCTTTCCAAACGTGACGTTGTACCTAATCTGATTTTATCATCTAGATCTAACTTGTTGATACTGACCGAAACCTGGCTAAGCGCCGACGTATCCCACACGTGGGTCATGTGTGACCTACCCAGTTTCCATGTTTTGCGTAACGATCGCCAGCACTCTAGAGGCGGCGAGGTGCTCATCGACACTACGCCGCCGGGGTTGCAGCGCCGTCCCGGTGAAAGCGATTATGGCCAGGCAAAGGCACGCACGTAGGGCTTTAAACGGGAGACATGAACAACATCGGTTCTTTGCTGCACGGACGACGGGACTGGCTCTTCGGGAGCGATCTCGTACGTCACATCCGAAAGCTGTCGCAGGATTCGGTAAGGACATGAATATCGCTACAGAAGTTTTTCTGATAGGGCCACATGACGAGATCTTGACCAAATGAGCTCGGGAAGCCAGGTAAATATTGCACGTCCCAATGGTGGGTATCGTAAGGGGACTTATGGGAAGCCTGGGAATCAGCGAGGTGAGGGTGGGCAATCTGGCTGGCCTGTGTTGCCACAGAACTCGCATCGCGGGCATAAGCGGTGTGCGACTGCGTGACTTGTGGAAGTACAGTGTCCAGGGGCAAAACGGGATCACGGCCAAACAGTAGATAAAATGGCAGTAACCTTAAGGTGACATATGGCAGAGCGACGTGTCGGCGTGTACATGGCTAGCATGTCGTTAAGCTAGCCATGTACACTCGCTCTGTGAGACTGTCTCTGTGGATGGTAAGCAGTGGCTATGTGATGCTTAGTAGAGCATAATCGCAGGATATAATCAGTGACATTTTACCAGAAGTAATGTCGGCGATCCGTGAGGAGCTAAGGTGGAGTACCGTGGTGTAGGATGGCGTTGGTGTCGGAGGAAATCCACGACGTCAGTGGCATAAATTGTAGGTAGAGCTCCCGTAATGGACGTCAGACTCTGGAGTTTTGCAAGACGCGTAGCGCCACCTGCCGGTGCGAAGAGGCAGTAATTGAGTAGTGCGAAGCCCGACTCCCTTGCTAAGTTGCCTATGCAGCTAGCGACTGTGAAACAACGATTTAACTAGATTTTGGTCCATATGGCGAGCGTTTTGCGCATTTAACACCCAGACAGAGAGCTATGAATTTCTACGCTAGTCGGACGCGCCTCCGAACTGCCATAAAGCGCTTGCTGGCTCATTCGTCAGACTGATGGCGGAAACGACGGCAACAGCGATAGCTCCGCGCGCTACAATGAAACGCCGCAATCGACGCTACTGTTGGGTTGTAAATTGCCATGTACGTGAAGGACGGAATAACAACGTTCAGTTTTACCGATTTCCATTGCGATCGTATGAAGGGGAAAGGTGAGAGCGCTGGATACGGGCCGTTCAACCTGTTGGGTAATCGGATTACTTGCATTCCCCACAACACAGCGGCTCGCATGAGAAAGTGCGACAATTTTGTCCTTCTGTAATTGTGTTGCGTAGCCCTGACGGAGGACCGTGGTAACTAAGCGAAAACTCAAGAATCTACAGCCGCCACTTCGTTGATAACAGAAAAAACAACGTTGCGAACCATCTTGCTTATGTGCCATCGATATCTCCGCCTCTTAACAGACGTCCGTCTCCACTTGACTCAACAAGTGGAACGGAGAGATCTGGTAGGTCAGCTTAACCAAACATTTTGGTTCGTTTATGAATTCAAAATCCTGTTCTAGAGCATCGTTGCATCGCGAGCTCATTTCTACTTTCGATATCTTGTATGTCCTGCGTCGACACAACAAGCACGTTTCGCAATGTGCTGAGCCTGCTCGACTGCGTTTTTCAAATGTGAGCAATAAAGTTGCTGTAGGAGCACTGGATGAGTAATTGCGAAATAACGCACATGTGTAAAAAAAACATGACGCATTTATTTACATTTATTTGTGCGCGCTTGTTGCTCGAAGCGTCTGCAAAAAGTTCAAATTAAGCTACTGAGCGATGCTGTAGCTCCTGCGAGAAAGAAAGATGCAGCGCGTAGGCAGTGTAGGCGTACTTTCGTTGTGATCGCACGCTATTTGCTGCCTCGGAAAACGTTTTCTGTTTGCTGTCCTGGAAAAGGCTATGATAGGATTTACTCTCTGTAAATAATTGCGAGAGAAAACATTACGATAAAATACATAAAAATATAGGAGATAATAAGTCTTGTGGTCAGGACATATTCAATATGAAACAATTTGAAATGCTTAGATTTTTATGCTGATATGCCTAAAGACAAACCTGATGCTCTCTGTACTTGCGAGTTGCAGCACGCCGAAATAACAATTGAGACTTTATTTTATATTGTACACGTACTTCGCCCTGCTAAGCTTTCTTTCCGAAGCGTGGATGGGCGGAAGAAGCTTTCCAGGTCCTTGATTTTTAGGTAACCATGCCTCAACACAAACGAAAGAGAAGGGTCCATTGTGGCCTATGCACCTTCGCTTGCGGACAGCTCTCCTTGCACTACTCAGTTCGCGCCAAAGCTCCGATGGGGGCGCTGGTGACGGGTTTTTCCGCAGCGCCGCCTGGGCAGAGTCTGAGGTCTATAGCGAAGCGCGTGCCATAATCAGCTGCAACGGAAATCCATTTGTTGCCCTTAGTTCAGGAAGGGAAAGGGCCAAGTAGGTGGAGTCCCACGTGAAAAAAAAAATGCTCTGTGGGAATATTGAAGAGGTGTAAGAGCCCAGCTGGAGCAATACGAGTGGGTTTCCGGCGTTGGTACAGGTTGCAAGCAGTCACATACCAGCGCACAGGGCGGTAGAGGTCGGGCCAGAAGAAACGGTGCCGGACTCGGTCAAAGTGCGAGTAAAACCGAGATTACCAGCGGTGGGTGCGTCGTGGAGTCGTTGAAGCACGCCGCCTTGAAGGTGCCCTAGTACGGTCCGCAGTAGGTTAGCATCATTAGGGCACAAGTTGCGTTTGTACAGGACTACGCCGGAAATATAGAAGAGACGCAGGGGTTGGCGAGCTTAACCGATATATGCTGATTCGCAGAAAAGTATCACGGCGCTCTTCATCGTGAATGTTGAGGAAGCCTGAGATGGGACATAACGCTGGTGTCGGATTCAAGGTCTGTGGCTTCCGGTGAGTCAACAGGGTAGCGGGAGAAGCAGTCGGCGTCCTGGTGTAAACGGCCCGATTTGTACACTACAGAGAAAGTGTAATCTTGCAGGCGCAATGCTGAACGTCCAAGACGCCCTCTATTGTCCTTCAGCGGGGAGAGCCAACCGAGCACGTGGTGGCCGCTAATTACACAGAATTGGCGACCAAATAGATATGGGCGAAACTTCACTATCGTCCAAACCAGCGCTAGGCACTCTCTCTCCGTGATAGAATAGTTGCGCTCGGCCATGGACAGAAGACGGCTTCCGTAAGCGATAACGCACTCTTGACCACGCTGCTAGCTGGGCAAGAAGAGCGCCAATGCCGTGACCACTAGCACCTGTACGAATTTCAGTGGCTGCTGAAGGGTCAAAATAGGCTAAAACTGGGGAGCTGGTTAAGAGTCTAATAAGTGCTGTGAAGGCTCCGGCCTGCCGCTGTCCCCACGTGAAAGCGACGTCGTTCTTGAAAAACAAACACAAAATTTGACTGGCTGAGAAGGTGCAGCCCATGATTGGTGCCTCGCCAGTTCGCAAATTGTGTCATATAAGGGGTGAGCAAATTGCGGATAAAGCAAGCCAACTCTCCACTTTTATTTCATTGAGCTGCGACTAAACGTATATGCCACCTAGTGAAGCGCACGCTTCGAATAAAAGCCGCCTAATGATGGCGACAGAGCAACGCCATATTCGCCAGTTAGCACTAATAGTAACAATTTATGCCATCTATAAACGTTGGTGCCAGGTTGAAGCATGGTGACAGCCACAGTGAGCAGAGAGTTTCCGGCTTTGCACAGTACTTTCCCAATTCTTCTGCGCTATTCAGTTGAACTTGAACATCATGATGTTGATGACATTTTTAGGAGCTCGCACGTGTGTTCTTTCGTAATACGAAGGGGCAAAATGGAGTTCCTATCAGGGTCGTACTAATAGAACATCACAAAAACAGCCTTCGGTTTCCCTTTCCGTTTTTTGAGTTTTTTTTTAAATGGTGGTGAAACATACACATTTTTTGCAGCATAGAAACCCTATTTCAAAACCCAGTATTCAGTGTCCAGTGACATGGATGATGGGTCCAGTGTCGCTGGATTGGATGCTTAGGCGCTGGGCAGGCCTGGCATACTGGGAGGCGCTGGATACTGATGCGAAAAGCAGCTTTAGAGCATGAAATACGCGGGGCTTGATCACCGTATATATTGTTTTGAATACAGACAGCAATAGAGAGCGTACTAGTGCAATAAAGAACGAGAAAAATGTTTGGACCAGCATTTGAGCGTCTGACCTGCAAATCTTAAGCCTGGTACTCTACCACCACGCCATGCCGTTTTCTTTTCTATATTGCATGGAATTATGATTAGCGTCAATCCAAAATTGATGCATTACATCTGAACATACATAAGAAACAAATGCACACATGGTACGCAGTCCAATGAAAGATCAAAATTCGGGCAAACAAACACAAGCGTCAAGACTCGAAGCGGTGCGGAACGGCTGTGCTCGAAAATGCTCTCTCATGGACCAGGCCGAGAGAAGATGCGTATGAGAGAGAAGGCCGAGAGAGGCGAATGAAGATGCAAGTTACAAGGTTGTTCTCCCCCGTCTACCAACCAGTAACGATGTTTTGAATTCCATTTTTCTTCATGCGGACTTGAGCGGCAGAATACAACGTGATGCTCACTTCCGAGGCGCTCTGCTTGAAGTAGTGAATACTGCAGATATTATAGATGTCGGGCAGTATCAAATCAGTTATGTATGGCTGGTTACTTGCGCTAGTAGTGTGGCGAAACAGACTCTCGTCGCCTGTGGTGAGCACCGGGTCAAAGGGCTGAAGTGCACGGTGATAGATCCGGAGACTAAAACATCAATCTCAAATTCCCATGGCTTCCACCTCATCTTGAACCTCGACGCGTTGAAGAGGCGTTCCAGGCCTATGGTCAGGTGAAGTCGGTGGAGAGATAAGTATGGAGATGCACTGCTATGGAACAGTGGGAGACAACAAACCGGGAGGTTTCCTTGGAGCTCAAAGACACTATCACCGTAAGCTCAATATCGCACATTATGTCCATTTATGGACACCAGTGCCTTGTACTTATCCCCGGTAGGCCTCCGCTGTGCCTTCGTTGCAAGCGTGTGGGACACATTCGTCGGCAATGCAGAGCACCGAGATGCTTACAGTGCCACCAATTTGGTCACTCAACGGACGCCTGCGTGTCCACCTACGCCAATAAACTTCGTTCTAGGCAATATAGCGCAGGCGAGCCATAACTGGACCATCTCATGGATTCTACAGAGGTAGTAGTTGCCACCGGAGAGACTACAGGTGGCATCAGGGACGAAGAACCGGAGGCCCCAAAGCAAATGCCGAGCAACCTCAGCGGCTCAAGCAACACTAACGAAGCTAAAGGAGAGGATAACTCGGTTTGCCCAGATGGCCTAGCAAACCTTAAAGAAAATCCCCCTGATGACAAGGAAGAAGAAGAGGCGATGAACAGCAGTCAGGCAAGGAAACATCCGGCACCATGCAACCACGAAGCAGCAGAAAGTGCAGTACAGGAGCCCGAGAAAGTGCCTTCTAGTGGTCAACGAATTCCCTCCCCTGGTGATGATGTGCCGCACCTGTTTTATCAGCATAGTGAGGAGAGTGCCACAAAGAATTCCAAAGGTAACAAGACCACAGATTTACCTTTGGCCAAGGGCGATAAAAAACAAAAGCTCTAGGTGAGCAAAGTGGCTAGCGCTTTCACCGTCCCTTTATATGTAGCGACACTGAACGTGCGTAGGCTGCAGAATATAAGGCGTCAGCAGCAGCTACTCCATGTGCTGAGGCAGCACGAAATTGATGTTGGTGCAGTGCAAGAGCCCAAGATTTTGTCTGATAGTGATGTCAGTCTTGCGCTGCAAACCTTTAAACCAGATTACGAGGAGTGTAATAGCCAAGCATGTGGTGCTTCCGCTAGATGGCTTTGGTTAGTTGGAAAACAGTTAAATCCCTTTTCATTGGCGCTACGTGTTGATGGGGAAGGCCACTTTATATGCTGGGACTTCTCTTTTCGTTCCCGTAATTGGCGGTTTATTTGCGTTTATGTTCCCTCGAAAGTGAGTGATAGGGAAGGCTTTCTTCCTGTCTCTTGCTCCACTGCTAGATGCTGATATAGATTTGGTAGCGTTGGGAGACTTCAACTGTGTTTATCGTTCCAGAGATCACTCATGCCCAACGAATCGTTGTGCTGCAAGTGCTACTTTCCTACATCAGTTAACGAAGGATCACAATCTAATAGACGTAGGAGCCTACGCACCTTCTTGGTTGTGGTCTACGCGCTTTCAAGGCACCTCTCATGCTCAACTTGATCATGTGTACGTTTCGACGAATCTCTGGTCTCAGATTCACAACCGCACCATGAAGCCTGTATTTTTCACAGACCACTGTTTAATGGGGTCACCGAAAGTTTCGCAACTTTTCTCCAAACTGGGAACTGTGGAAACCTAATACACAGCTTTCACGAGATGAAAGTTTCGTAAACAAAGTGAAAGAATTATTGCTAGAAATAACACAATGTCCACATCTTCTATTGCTTGCTCAATGTGAAATGTTCAAAGAGAGGATAAAAAAATCAGGCAATCGCCATTTCATGTCATCTGTTTCAAAGAAAAAAAAAGCTGGAAAGCATCACCTTTATGATCTACTTGACAAGCTGCACGCTTTCGAAAACCGGGAACCGGGGCTGTATAGCTATGAGATAAATACAGTTCGCGCACAAATTGAGAAATTTGAGACGAAAGTGTACGAAGGGGCAATATCGCGTTCACGCACAACTCGCTTCACAGATCAGGAGCCCACAAAAAGGGCTATCGGTGATGAAAAGCGATACGCGCTTTCCAAGTAAACATTACAAATTGAGTCTGGTGGTTCCACATACAGAGAAATGTCGCAAATAATAACCGTATTGCAGCTCATTATAAAAATCTTTTTACTGCAGTTAGGCCTCAGAATGGTTACGAAGAAAAAACTGATCAGTTTATTTCCTTTATGCCACACTTACAAGGAGACGATTGGTTCAGTGTTAATGGGCCAATAACTCCAGAAGAAATTAAGTTTGCCATCGTAACTCTGCAGAAAAACAAAACCTCTGGCCCTGATGGCCCTAGTGCTGAATTTTATATAAAATTTTAGGAATTCATGTGTCCCTTTCTTGAGCAACTTTTCAAGGAAGCCTATCAACATGGTGAGCTTCCTCCGTCTTTCTATCAGGACCCCACAACCTTAATCCCAAAGAGCACGGATAATGAAGTAATAAAGAGAGTAAACGGATACAGACCGATATCGTTATGTAATGCCGATTACAAAATATTTGTAAAAGTACTGACAAATAGGTTGCATACAGTCATTACTAAATAAGTAGGTGACCATCAAGCATGCAGAATTCGAGGACGCTCTATGCAAACAAGTTTTCATACCGCACGTTCAGTTCTTGAGTGCATAGAGGGTAGCATAGATCAAGTAGCTCCGCTCCAAATTGACCTCGCCAAAGCCTTTGATAAGGTTCAGCACAATTTTGTGTTCCGACTACTGCGACATCTTCAGTTAGGGGATGTATCATACAATGATATAACACTTTGATACAAACATTGCACTACAAAGTGCAAACCGTACCCTCTCAGATATAATACAGGTACAGTCATCCGTTCGTCATGGTTGTCCGCTCACGCCTTTACTCTTTGCTATATACTTGGAATCGCTTTGCTTAAGTGTGCTTTGAGACTCAAGCATTAAAGGATACAGGTATGCAGTTGAGCAAATTAAATTGATAGCTTATGCAGATGACATTGCCTTCTTTTGCGTCGATAAGCCAAGCATTAGCAAGGCAATAAACGCTACCCGGCGTTTCTGTGAGACAGCAGGAGCTAGTAAAAAAATATTCATTGCAAGCAGCCTCCGTTGTGACCTCTTGGTGTGCCTCTCGTTAACATTCGTAATAGTGGACCTCATTGGACGTCCACGATAACCACTGTCCGCCGAAAAGTGACAACCTGGCAGGGACGTCACCTCTCCATTTTGCGAGAGCTAAGGCATGCAATATATTTCTTGCTTCTAAGCTTCTTTATGTTCTGCAGGTCTTGCACTGCACACGTATCCATGTTCAGGCATTTCATAGAATATTTGCACGTTTTATTTGGTGTTCATTATGGGAAACCACGAGAAGGGACAACCTATTTCTTCCGCTTTAGAAGGGAGGCCTGATTCTTGTGCGATTGTTTGTGCGACAATTGATCATGCGATTATTTGACCTTAATAATGTCCGTCAGCCATTCCTTCTCGCTGTTAATCGAGCACGTCCTGCTTCACATCTCCATTTTATTTTTGTCACTACAAACTTTGCTCAACAACTGCCGTTATGGGGCTTCCTAAAGGAATTTGTCAACACCATTTCACTTTTAAAATCCAGATTCCCTCTAGAATACTTGTTTATCGTTGATCGAGCCTCGCTAAGTCTAGCACTTATACATAACCTTTACCGTGAACATATGCACCGAAAGCCGTATCTGTCTATATTTGGTCAAGATGTTCTTTGCCATGTCCGTAGAATGTGAATTACGCCTACAGCGAAAACGTCATTCTTTAAGCTGCACATTTCCACCAAGTCAGATAAAACCTGGCTTCAGGAAGAGCGACTATATGTACCCTGGAATACAAATTGTAGACTTTGCAATTAACCTGAGACAATTACACATTGTTTTATTCTTTGTCCTTTCGCATTTCATTTTTGCAACATTTTAGAAAGTATCAAAAGAAGACCTTCCTGTCACATATTATGGTATCCGGTTCCTTCCTTTCAAAGAGACAGCGTTATACACCATACGATTTGTTTATGTTATTAGGACTTCATTCATTATGGAGAAGCGGAATGATCGAGAGATATGCCGAGCCACCACGCTCAACGAGGTCTGTCTTTCTAAAAGAGGCTGCTCAAGTGCGAAGTGTGGTTGCTACGTCATGCCGGTACATCCAAATGTGTGCATAATTTGCCATGTCGAGATCCAGGCAGAGCTTTAGTTTCACAGAGACACGTCTCAAACAGACATCGCAGTTTCACTATTGCCCCGCAGCTAAAAGTTACGATCGTATCAGAAAGAAAACGTTGTTGTCCGTATTAGGTAGTATGCTTGGAAGTGCCACAACACCGATTTTCGTTTGCGATTGGTGTTTCAATTTCGAAAAAAGTCCGAAATCAACCGCCGACCCGGGACGCTATATGGGCTGTTACTGCCGATTTTGCTTGCCGTTTCTTGTTCTTCGCGCAAATGATATGCAACGTTTTCTTCGTACAACGATGCGTTTTAATCGACATCTCTGTCTAGTCACATATCTTCGTCAAAAAGAAAGCGTAGGCTAGTGCTGGCAGCTTTCGGCGACAGCACATAATATGTATGTTTATAACGCGTCACACCGGCGTGCATCGCTTCTTGTGCTGACACCGTAGACACGAAAAAAAAAAAGGTTCATTTAAAAACACCGATGCGAAAGCTGAAATATAGAGGGATTTATCTTTGTAAGACACACTCGGCGGATACGCTAGGCCGAAGCTTCGGTGCAATGGCTCGATGTCGGCGCGGGTACCTGGCGAGTGCTAACATGTGTGGATTTGAGCCTCAGAACCTTTTATCTATTAATTAGTGAACGCGCACGAATCGTCTGAGCTTTCTTATTGGTGCGAT